>NW_008605136.1:12713-56081 GCF_000691845.1 Merops nubicus | reverse complement strand
GGTTTTTGTGATTTGGGCTGGTTTCGTTCTTCCAGCGCCTGACACCTTCCCACCAAGAATATCTATCAAGTAGCTTTTCTGGTCCCAAGTCTTGGAACCTAGCAGCTTTCAAGCTTCCTGAGACTGACCAGATCCTTGCCTGATGTCTCTTGCCTCTCCTGTGACTGTCCATTAATGACCCTCCAGGGTCTTCTGCTCCCTTTTCTCTGGTCGTGGCTACTAGACTGACATTCTTATCCCCTCTGACAGGTGGTCCCTAAACAGAACATCTTCTTTTAGACTGGACTCTGGGAATCCAGATTTGGATATTCATTCATTTGCACTACAGACAGCTCAAGGTTCTGTTGCCCTTCCATGGGAATGAGAGGCCACCTGGGCTGAAAAGGTGTGATGCTATCCCTACTTAATCCTTACACAAAACACTTCTCCTGATGGTTTCTCTTTCCTGTTCAAGAAGAAAGACATAGTGACAAAAACAGTTTATTCTAGGCAGGCTTAAAATTTTAGAGGTAAGGAAATACTCATAAAATACAAAGGTACATACAAATCATCAGAGAAGTATGCAGGTGTATATTAATCTTTCACCAGTCTGTTAACTAGATCATACTTTCCAACACTGCAGTTTACAATTTGAGCAGGTCCTGTCTGAGACCATATACCTTGCAAAGTAATGCAGTCATGTAGGCAATGGTATATTCTATTGCCAGACTTTCTCACATGGAACTGCTTTCCTTTATAATCAATATTCTCTCTTTAGTTCACCAGTAGCACTCCAGTTCTCACTTGCATCCCAAATCAAGACTGAACCATATGACACTAGATAATAAAATAACACAGAACAGCAGGCAGCCTTTGTCCAGAGATGCTTGTCATGTACTTCAGACAAGTCACAAGCAGGGAGAACGGGGAGGGAAGACAGGAAAGACGTGGGTAGGATTGTGAGGTCGCCATGACTCAGCCTGTGTAATTAGGATTAGATGGTGACTTTCATGTCATTACCTTATGTAAGGGGAAGTGCACAGGAGAAGCACCAAGGAAAGTTTGGTTTAAGAAACTGTGGTCATTCGTGGGAATCTTTGTGCCCACGGGAATGAGTAATCCACTCATGCACACTGCCCAGGGCACAGCTTTTAGCACCATTCCTACTGCACTCACTCAAAGCTAGACGGGCTGGCACTCTCATGCTACAAAGATTGCTGGGCTGCATAAGGAGGAAGGAATTACTAGTCTAAATTCTGGCTCTGAGTATAAATCGCTCTTTTATTTATACGTACACTCAACTATTAGATTGTTTCAGTAAACAACAGTGCAATGCATGTTAGTGTGCATGTGATAGAGATGACAATTAGCTGCAATACTTCAATACAGTCAAGAGTAAATACAGGTGAAAAGAGTTTATCTGCTTCTCATTTCAGCAAGAACAAGTTTATCTACGTCTCATAAATATCACAAAATGAGTTAATCCCTTTTTAAATTTATTTACTTCTTTGACACTAATATAGTGGTAGGTAAATAACTTATTTCTTTGTGAAAGAAATCCACAAAGATTGCTGATATGTGTGTTTGAGAGTTCAATTTAAAAGATTACTGTTTTCAAATAGATACTGAATAATGTCCATCATTTTGGTGATAAGTTATCTTAATTTTTTTTTTACTAATGAATACTTCCAAACAAAATGATCTCTGATATCTTAAAGGATTCAAGTTACTCTTTCATATCATGAACAGCTTTTTTAAAATGTACACTTCAATACAATCCTGAATAGCTTAGTGATAAGTCTTAATAAATCCTGGCATGTTATATCCTGATCCAGCTGGTTAAATACAGTACTTTCTGCAAAGAAGAGGTCTTCTATTCATTCATTAACAAGATTCCAAATAGAGGATTATAATCAGAGAACAAAAATAAGTCATACCCAAGGAGACATAATGGCTTGGATTTGGAAACTGGGTAAACAGTAGCAACTGATTTATCTTTTCTTTCAGTGGTGATATAGCAATACTTGTTTCCTAAACAGACTGCTTGCAAAGAAATCAAAGAATATAAGTATTGCAACAGAAATAAAACAAAGTAGAAAATTATATACTAGGAATTCCATGATAAACCATTAAGAAATCCAAAAGTCTCAAGTGCATTTCTCTACCTGCCATTCCTACTGCAGTAACATAAACATGCCCAGTTCAACAGTAAAAGATTTCTTTATGACATGACAGCTGAATTTACAGTGATCTCAGTTCTCATGTCATGATCTTAAAAGGCAGCTTTAAAATTGACAGCAAGGAGACTTAATAAATGCAAATTTATGTTGTTTTGTGACAGGCATAGTAATGTTCAAGGCACTGAAAGATAACCCAGTATTGTAATTCACAGCTTCACCCTAGATATCTGCAGCCTTTTAGCCTCTACTGAAGGAAAATCCTTGGAGATGGAAAACCAACTTGCTTACCTTCTTTACAAACAGAGCACTATTACAGCAAGTTGTTTTTTCCTTTAAAGCATAATAACAATGTTCAGTTTTGCTTCACCTCGCTTAGGTCAAGAGAACTATGTGTTTATATATTTTGATACAATATTGATTTTATCAAAACTGAGAACTACTATTAAAAGTAATACTGAAAAGGTCATTGAAATAAATGTCAGATAATTTTTTTTGTTGAGACATTCTTCATGCTATGTTGATAGTTTCTGAAATTATGGTAGTTATGATTCCTATCACTATGTACAAATCAGTCATTCTGGACATTTCACTGTACTTCACAGTACCTAATAAAAGAATAGAGACCTAAATTTGCTGACATACACAGTTTGTTGCTGTGGAAAGGAAGATGAGTACAAGCTGGGGCAGAGATAACAAATTTACAAGTTAGAGATACAGGTGGGGACGCAGGAGGTGGAGGAAACAGGGAGCTGCCTTTGGGTATGAAGATGTTCAGGAGAACATAGGATAGGAGGTGAGAGATGGAAATTCTCCTATTTAGAAAACAGGACAAAAAGAGTGGAATTAAAAAGCAGGCTTGTAAAACTAGGACTGCAAAATACAGGTGCAGGCAGGGTGGGCGGCTGCCTGCCGGAGGGGCTCCTTGGCACACACCCAGGCAGACAGCTGGAGCAGCCACCGCTGGACAGGGTGTCTTCCACACTCAAAAGCCAACAGCCAAACTCCGACAAGTCCCAGTACACTCCCAAGAACTGACTTCTTTTTTTAGCTTTATAATTTCATAGAACCCGTTCTCCAAAATACATTTTACAGTGATGGCAAAAGGCACATTTTGGTTGTAAGCACCCATCCTTCCTGCCAAATTTCACAGCCTTGCTTCCAAGCATGGGCGTGCAAAGCTTCAGATGTATGAGCTTATATTAACATGAAGGGGAACATGAGTATTTTTACCTCATACAGTTCTCAGATCCAGCTGAACTTTCCAAAATGTTTAAGACTGAAGTTTGAATGATACATTAATGAACACAAGGTTTTATAAGGCAACATGCCAGACAAAAATAAAGATAGGCTTCAACAACTTGCCATGTTTAAAATACCATGATCTGATAAGACCAAAGATACAGTTAAAGAGATTAAATACAGAAGTTGAGAGGAAGTGTTTAGAAGAGATAAGCAAGTGTAATGAAATAAAATTAAGAAATGGAAAACCTACAGAAGGAAAAAAATCTTCCCAGCTTTGGAATTTGATTATCCATAGAATATTCTTCCTTTGGGGATAGTGTAAGCCCTGTGATTCATCACCTTTCCTACAAAAATAGGTTAGACAAAATATTAGAAACATAGGTCTTTTTCTGCTGAATAACCTTGTGCTCTCAGAATGATGAACCAGGTGTCCAAATACCACTTTTCCACCGTTAACATCCATGAATCCACAGGAATTTCTATATTATCCTGCTATGGAGTTTAAGAGTCTGTGTTTGAACAAGCCAGAAACCTCACAGGAAGATGTAGTTTTGTCATTAATGCTCATGCCAATTAGCACCTTGCTCCACAGGAGTCTCTTCTCCTCTAAATTACCCTCATAATTATATTCCAAGGGAAGAAGCTCATGGAACAGAAGAAAATAAATGTGAAACTACTTGTATAGCAATCCAGAAAATGTCTGAATTTCTTCCTTGGACAAAGGGGATGGAAATGCTAGAAAAGGGAAGGAAGAAGCAAGCCCATCATCTGCTAGAAACCTGCTTGAAAACTACAGCTAGTCACCCATGCCATCACCTCATCCTTCAGTACAGTGTCTCCTTCCCCAGGGCAGCGCTACTTGCTGAGAGGCCTTATCATACTGCTTACACACTAGCAAACGTACACCCTCTCGCTCATCAGTGGACGAACCTTTGTAAAGTGTGTTAATGATGACTCAAGAAGTAGAATTACTTTGCAGTTTAAGTGGTCGCACAAAGCGCCGTCCTTAGAAGCAGTCCTAATTGGCATGAGTAACCTGCACTATAAGAAAGGTCGAATAGAAAGTTCCTGCACAGAGCTCCCTGCAGCAGCAGAAGCAGATTTCTCAGTAAGACAAAAGGCAAAAAAGGCAGTGATAAGAATTTTCACATTCAGTCATAAAGGTGCAAATGCTATACTTCTTACAAAGAAGGCCACGTGTCTCACTCCAATTTAATTGAAACAAGAGAATTTTCAAAGCAATGAACTGCAAGAGGTTCAACAAAAGGAGTGCAAAAATTTGTGTTAGTCGGTAGGCGGAAATGGATCTGTTGCAAATACTGCTTTTATTAAGCACTTGTAGATTTTTTGACTTGAAAGTAATCATGCAGGTGGATTCTAATATTTAACAAGGGAAAAAAAAAAAAAATGGTGTATCTCAGTAGCCATCTACTGCTGGTTCAAAACCAGAATTATGAGGACTGATCCTTTACCATTTTGAAGTTACTTGCAAATCACAGGGTTTATATGAAAATCAACCTTCAGTTTTAACCAAACCAGATATAGATTATAAGCCTGTGGTAAAGGAAAAGTTTCTGGAACACCAATTTCTATCTGGTGCAATACACAACCTGTGTCATCCAGATTCAGCAGTGACTGTGCAGTGTCCTGTGTCTGGGAGCTGTGAATGACTGCCAGAAGCTAAGCATGTATGTGTCTCTCCAAATTCTAAACTTTATTTGGTGCTTAAACGGCAGAAGCTGGAACTTCTTGCAAATTGTAGACTATCCAATTCCTAGTCTCCTGAGTCTCGTTAATTTAATGGATACAGGTATTACCATTTGACTACATTCAGATATTACTGATCACCAAAAATGCTGTTTCTCAAAACATCTTTCCAATTCTAATGGCGATGGAGAATTCCATTGCTAGAAAATTTCCCTAGCAATGGAGTTGTACTGATCAGTACTAGCTAGCTGAGGATCTTCCTGAATCCGTCTTTTGCCTTTTCTACTGTATAATATTGAACCAGGTGCTGGTAACTGACATTTGCATACAATCCCGTACATTTGGTTTTAATTTTGCAAAAGTTGCCACCTAATTATACAGCCTGAGTTTCCACGGCTAGGAGCGTCAAATTTTGCATTTAAAGCAAGAATTCAGCCACTTTTATTATGCACCAGGAAAGAAGCATAACTTTTATAATTACAACATTCATTCTGCATTTTATGAAATGTAGCTAAAAAAGCAAAGAGCATAAAATAAAGGCTGGAGGATATTGTTCTTTCTTTTTTAAGGCAAATGATAAGGAAGAACTTGCAGTGATAAAACACAGGCAGAGGGAAACTGAGATGACCTGAGGCTTGGCATGACAAAGATGAGAGGGTGCAGGGGTAGAAGGATATCCATTGTCCTTACAGGGTTATTTGGCATAAACCTTTACTGTGAATGGTTTGATCTAACTAAGGTAACTAATGATGAGACTTGAGACTCAAATGCAGCTGGAGAGAATAACAGAGTTCAACACGTATTTGTCATCATGATGGAGCAGAAAATGAGTAGGTAACTCAAGGCCGAAAGGTACCTGCTAGAGAAGACGAGCAGAAGAATACGATGGCTTAGATGGATCACTTCTGGAAAACGCAGGGACAGAAGAGATGAAGAACTCTGCCATAGGAAGGCTAGCCTTGAAGAGAGGACTGGCTGCACTAAAGAGGAACAGAAAATGAGAACTATGAGGCAGCTCTTCCCAGAAGAGGCTGGAGAAGAATAAACAACAAAAATAGGCAAGGGATGAAACAGAAGGTGGCATGAGGATGATAGACAGAAAATCACAAGAAATAGGGCCAAATACAGATATGAAAACAGAAGGAAGAACATGTAGTGGAGGAATTTCATATGAACAGCAGAAGAAGCAAGTTCAGATGACTCCTTATGGATTCTGTCTTATGAACCTAATTGATGGTCTGTCCTCAGAGCAGACTCAGAGAATGGGAGAATGTGCTGTCTGCCAGGATGAAAAATGTGAGCAAGGGATCATCACAGGAGTAGAAGAGAAGACAATGAGATGCATGACACTGCCATATTCCTACTGGAATGACTCAAAACCACACACAACTGTAAAGGGCCGGGAAAGAGACTGGGGGACTCAGTCTTCAGTGCACTTCATCTAGTCCCAGAAGACACAAAAATGTGGACAAAATTTAAAAGAAAAAAAAAAAAAAAGTACAAGGTATTCAGAGAGAAAAAATACCACAAACCCCTAAGTATAAATGCTGCTTCATGGAATAATTTTTCTGACTTCCTTCTCTTTCTTCTGTATCCAGAGACACAAAACTTGAACACTTTGTTCTAATAAAAAATAGTCTCAAAGTGTTGAACTTACCAGAGGCATCTCTCTTGTTACCAGCAGTCCTCATGATTCCACCCACCAGCTAAACACCTGGGTTGAAACTGGAAGAACAAACTAACACTAGCTATGGGGACTCCTCAAAAATATCTTACTTCACTTACACAGTTCACGCTGATGAATTCTGTCATGAGGGCAAAGAAAGTGAAGGTCTGTGTGTCTACACCTGTTTTTCAGGCCAGTGTTTGAAGTTAACTCTCCCTAGTCTCAGTTTTAAAGCAGTCATTTGTCTCAAGTATGCTGAATTCTGGTGTTGTTTAAAGTAAATAATAAAACTACCAAGTGTAAAATATTTATTTTGTCAAAAAAAAAAAACAAAGGAATCCATGCATGTCTCTGTGTTATGTTTTCCAGGTTCTTCCTCTGTCTTTAGAAAACACAAAATCTGTTCTCAATTTCCAGAAAAGAATGAGAAAATTAAGATCATGGGTCTGATTAACGTTTCTGATTAATTTTTAAATTGGCAAATGAGAAACATTATCTTGTGATAAGTTTAATCACTTACCATTTTTAATCACTATTAAATGCCAGTAGCAGGCACTGGCATTAACATATCCACTCTAAACTTACCTTACCTGAGGCGAGTAGAAACAGTTTTTGTAAACTCAAAGAATTTTAACTGATCCTACACAAAATATGTTAGATTTGGGAGTGGGAGAAAAGGATTGTTTTCAATACTGACGATAAATGAAGAAAGACAACACACTTATACAAGAAATATGTTGTGTGTTTTGAAATAGAAGTCATCTTCTCAAATAATCTAATAATCAATACCTGTTAAACCTTTGTCATCTCTTCACTAGACCTCATGTTGAAATCCTGATTATTTTAATGTGTCTTCCAGCATTCACTTCCCTTGCTATTGTTAGCATGGCCCACATTTTTGTGGAGCTAAGTTTGCATGCAAAAAATGAAAAGCTTTTGGCCAAAGGATAAGTGTAATGGTTTGAAACCTGCTGCCCCTGGTGGGTGGAGATCTGAAACCCTAAACCAGGTACAAGCCTGAATGAAAGGGGCGTACACCTGTCCTATTCCCACTCCCCTTTTTCCTGTCTTTGGGACTTCCTGCCAAGGTCTATAAAAGGGGCGAGAAGACACGCCTCTTCCTCTTCTTCCTCTTGCCCTCTTGCTCTCTTGCTCTTGCTCCTTTGACCTTCTACCTGGGCACACGCTGCTCTGGTGCTCCCTGTGCTACACGTGGCTGTGGCCATCTTGGAGACCTGGGCCTGATCTACAGACTCTTCCCTGCCTCCATCCACGTCCAAGGATTGTGCATCCAGCTTCAATCCACCTCAATCCAGCGAGATCCAGCACCGGGGAGCCTCAGCACAACATTTGGGTTTTGTATATTTGGAAGTTTAATCTTCCTTGCCTTGTTGTTCCTATAACCCCCCTTACCCTGTTAAATCCCTACCCTTCTTCCTTTCTGTTCCCTGTTAAATAATATATTTCATTTTGTTAATTTTCAATTTGGTGCAAGGTTTTCATTACCCCTGCCTTCCTTATTTACCTCTCTATCCGGGACACTGAGGGATAAGGGAGGTGGGACACAATTCTGCCTTCTAACCGGGACAGAACAATAAGTCATGATCCTCTATAGTAATGGTTATGGATAGTGAAACAGCAAGATAAGGAATTATTATTTTGACTGTCCTACATATTCATATGCCCTTAGTATTTACTCCACTCAGACACAAGAAGATTATTAACACTGCTAAGACTATTGACTATCTTCTAAATACGCTAGCACTTCAGTGTAGGTGAAAACATTTCTCAGAATGACAAAATATGTTTGTGTGTTGTTAATATTGTGTATTCAGATAGAGAGACATGACAAGATTTCCATTCTGAAACATTTAGAGTCGGAGACAGACATCTGCTACCATGATGTTTTAAAACTTACTAATTTAAAACAGAAGAGTGACTTACATCTATGTGTGAAAAAACACTTCAGATGTTCCCTCTCCAGCTGTTCCAGCCCATCTGCAGTTGCTGGTTACCAACATCCAGGGAGGTATCTTGCCAAAGCACAGAACCACTGGGAAAGAATTATAATATCCTACTAATGCAAGTATGTATTTATCCTTGGAGACTGTATTTTGAAATATTATTTGCTGTTTGCACATGTCAGTCATGGTCTTAGATAATTTTAGTTTCCTGAGGTAAATTAAGGATTTGTAGAAGATTTCACAGCGTGTAAAACAAGTCCAAATGTTTATTTCAAGTCTCAAACATTATCAGAATAATGACTATAATTTAACTGGAAGATTGATAACTTCAGTGCTTTTCCCTTCAACCCTTTGTGACCTATGTATACAGCAATACGTATCAATTAATGAGAATGTCATCTTTTCTGAACTGAATTTTTAAAATGAAGTTAACATTTTCTATAAAAAGACTCTGCAACCTGGTTTAAACACACTTTTCCATATAGCTTTGATTTTAATATCTATCCTTACCAAAATTTTACCAGCCAGGAAGCAAAGCACATGAAGTTGTAGATAAACTTTCTGAGATCCAAAGCACACTACACTAAAAGCACACTACACTAAAAGCACACTACACTACCTACCAGTCCCAGCTTCTCTTCTGACCAGAGCCAGTTCACATTTTTTCAGCCAGTTAGACAAAACAGTTTTGTTTTGTTTTGTTTTGTTTTGTTTTGTTTTGGTTTGGTTTGGTTTGGTTTGGTTTGGTTTGGTTTGGTTTTTCCATGAGGACTAGAAGAACTTTGCAGAGTTTATATTCCAGGCCAGGAGAACCAGGATCAGGGAGCTGATTCTTCCACACCGACACGTTCCCCATTGCCCTTAGCAGTGGCTCTTATCTGCCTTTGCCCAAACCCGTCTCTGTCAGGCACCAGTTGTGTCTATTCAGCAAGTTGTACAACACGTGCTGCCAGCATGTACATCCAAGACGTCATTCACGGAACACAAAGTGCTAGGTTGAAGCACCACTGAGGCCAGGTCTGCTCTACCCAGTTCTGCTAACACAGCCATTCTGACCGTGTGCCATGAGTCTGCAAGTGAGGAACAGCAGTGAATACAAATAGCTTCCTCAGGAGAGGTGAAACATCACTAGCAATCAGAGCCCTTAAGACCATAAAGGTCTTTCCTCCTATCTTCTCGAGATATGAGATACACATAGTACTGACTACCTTTGTAGTGCTAAATAAATTGTTGCAGAGCTCTTCCTCTCCTTTAAAAGGGCCATTCTCAGCACAGTACATTGGAAAAATTCCTAGACTGCACTCCTGAACTGTTCCCAGAAGTTGTCAGGGAAAGCCAGTGTTTACCAACATGGTGTCAAGGAGTCTCCTATTAGCATGCAGCATGGGCAGCTGCAGTCCAGCACTTGAGACAATGACTTAGGCCTGTTTGCTAGTATAAGAAGAGTTAGCTTGCTTTGGATATATTATTTATCATGGCCTTGTATACGATGTGCTCTGCAGAAATCTCTCACTTGTACCATTCTTCAGAGGTTCACCAAAGAGCTTTGCTTCAGCTCCCAGCCTGGATTTCTCCTTCCCTTTATGTGCCATAGTGCAGAACTCAGCACACAAGTAAAATTTCACGTAAGTGCCATGGCTACTAAGTGATGAGATAGACTACTGGAAAAAGCCAAAGATTTATTCTATCAGGCAATTATATACCAACCAATGCAACAGCAAATGAATGATGAATCATATGATAGTCATGAAATACTGTAGGCAGCTCCTCTTCACAATGTGATCTAATCTGTGGCAGGAATCTTCTAGAAAATTTTGAATTGATTAGATGAAGGTACTAATGAATCAGCATGAATAAAACACTTCAGAATGCAATTTGAGCAAAAGGTCATACCCAAGGATGGGTACTTGCTAGGAAACTAGAAGGAAGCATGTTCCAGGGAGGTATGACAGAAGCAAATGACCTCCAAGTGCAGATATTATGGTAAAAATCCAGTACTTATCTAAGTTTACACTAGAAGGAATGTGCTTGGAAAGAATATAAAGGCATGAAGAGTATAAAGCCCTACCCAACACAGTTATATTGACAAAAGATCTTACAGGACAATCGACATTTTTTTTCTCAGTAATACCTTGCTTTCCCTTGGGGCAGGTAAGTGGGAGGCCACAGGGGCTCTGTTATATGTATAAATTGCAAATCTTTTCCTTTATAGCTCTAGCACTGGTATACGATACCTGTGCCTTTTCACTCTGGTGAAGCACTCCTTATGCAAATACAGGCTGAAGGTTAATCTTTCCTTGTTAAATTCTTTAGACTTTTATGTTTTAAAAGGCACCTTTCAGATAAAACTGGATAGTTTTATCCATCTGTGCACATTTCTGAAGCTGTCATCCAAACAGAATTCTTTTGGCATGGCTAAGGCATGACCTTTTAAAAACAATACTATAGACCAAGCATATCTGTTTCATTCTCGTTCAAATTCAAGTAGGATATATATTAATTACTGCACAGGAAACACTAACATATAAGGAACAACTTGCTTGTTCAAGTTTGTAAGCTTTGAACTAAAAATTAAGAGATCAAAACTGTAAGAAACCAATTGACCATGTTCTCTGACAGTTAACAGGACTGATTCACATCTCTTGGAAGAGTTTGATAGTTGCAATATATCTGCATACAAAAACAGTCTCAGTACTGGCATACCCCGCTGCTGACAGTGTCTATAATGGCTGGTTCAGGATTTTCCTCCTCTGGTAGGCATGATAGCCTGCTTGCACCAGCCTGCCATCCGAGCTTAAACAAATCACTTCCTGGGTTCTTGAACAGGGTACTTTGTGCATGTTATTTAAAATTAAAAAAAAAAAAAAAAATCTGCTGATTTATCAAAAATGTTCCATATAAAAGATTAGGCTTAACAAGATTTATTCTGGCCAATTTTTTGTCTTGACATGGTGGAAAAGGCTGGGTAGCTATTTTCTTACAGGGACTCTGAACAGTGACCAAGTTTATCCATCAATTGCCTTCAACCACCTGCCAAACATGACACCCAGCAGAAACAGCTTCACAGTCTTGAAACAAAACTGCAGGGGAAAGGGTCAATAGAGGACTGGAATGACGAACCAATTAGGCAGAACAGCAATGATTGTGCAATTCAGCCAGGCATGTGTTCTT
Organism: Merops nubicus; assembly: GCF_000691845.1. Taxonomy (NCBI): domain Eukaryota; kingdom Metazoa; phylum Chordata; class Aves; order Coraciiformes; family Meropidae; genus Merops; species Merops nubicus. The sequence continues at coordinate 44,172 of NW_008605136.1, read as the reverse complement.
TCATATATCTGGGTTTATAAGTGAAGATTACAAGAGGAGCCAAATTGTAAAGAACAATTTGTACATTGTTAGTACTTAAGTTCCACAAATACGTAATTCTGGATGTACTAGAAACACTGATCCTGGGCCAAGATAGAGTCAGTTAAGAACACTGTAATGAAAAAGGAGAAATACAAAAAGGAAGTATGAATAATGTATTTCCATATCACAAATAGCTGTAGATCATCTTAAGGAACTGTGATCATGTCAGCTTTTCATATTAAATTCCAATTTGTTCCACTCTATTACTTATGGGACATAAGAAAACTCTACAGGTTTTTAAGTATCTTTCATGAAGAATATACTATACTATTTTCAAACAAAATATACTATTTATATTTATATAAAACATATCTGTGCACAAAGCAGACTGCTGCTGCTTTGTGGCAAAAGCCCTTCCCTTCCATCTACAGGCACAAAAGATGCATCTGTCTTGCATTTGTAAGGATGCCCCAAGGCAAGGTTTGAAACCAAATGCACCATTCGTACAGATAGAAATACAGCCCTAGATGCAGCCAGAGTGCAATTTATGAAACACAGCACGTGCTCAGATATGTCTAATAGCTTGGTGAGCTGGACATCTTAATCTATACTCTAAAGCAGACAGGTTCCCTGTGGGCTGCCTGTAGGCAGACAGTGCAGCAGTAATGTAGATTATGAAGAGAAGTCAATCCTAATGGTGTTCATTGAATGGAGTTTTTCTGACACCAGTCACAGAACATGACATAGATAAAAACATAGGATTGGAGATGCACATGATTGCAGTTCCAGTAAGCAAAGACGATGTAGAAAGTTTCACTTTTTCCTCCGACTTTGTCTCCCTCTGCCCAAAGCACACTGGTTCAGAGCAATGGACTACACAAGGAGTGGGTCTTGCAAATGAATCCACAAGTGAGGCAACCACCATAAAGACTAAGGGAAGCTACTAGCTCTTGCTCACAGGCATGACCACAGCCAGAACACTCTACACTGCCATGGGCATATGAGACAGTCAATAAAGGAGTCCCTTTCTTTATGACCAGTCCAAAAGTGTCTTGTGAACATTCTCTTGTACAGACTATGCAAGATTTGGATGTAAGAGATTATTCGTTTTTTCTTGTGTCATTCCATCACATGTTTTTTTCAGGCACATGCTATAGTCTGATCTGCAGCCCACTGCCTAGGATTTTGGCATTACACAGCGATTCCAAAGTAGTACATGTTCTATGATCTCTGTTTCTCCATGTATATCTCTTATCATATTTGCTTAATTTGGTTGTACATTATCATTTTCTTTGTTATTACTTGTTCAAAGACAAGTAAAACTATCTATCTTGGCTAGTTCATTCTTTTTACCTGAAGATAGGTGTTGAGAAGCATCAGGTTTTCATTCCTAATACAACATTAAGATCAGTGACTCATGAATGCCATGTTTCCATTTGTGTAAACTTGTGACTAAATGTCACCGCCTAAACAACAACAAAAAAATGAACAGCAGAATACAGAGTGGATCACAAATCTCTGACTAATTTCTCCATATTCCTTGTTTTAAATAAATAATAATTTTAAAAGGCAATAATTTTATACATTTGAGTTATGCTTGTGGCATTTGATTCATCCTCAGATTCACTAGAAATAGCCTTCTTTACTTGCTTAACACAGGAGAGATGTTGGTCTTAGCTCACATTAGAAGATGCATAATGCAAATGCTCTTTATCTCAGCTCTTGTGAGCTCCCACTCTGTGGTCAATTTAATCTTCATGGGTAGGAAGGAAAAGAGAGAAGGCTCTGCCCCAGACCTATGCATCATTTTAGTCCACAAAATAAGGTCAACTGGGAGCTACCTCACAGCGGATAGTTAACCCTTCCCATGAGAGACTGACAAGTCATCCATTAGTTTAAAGCCATGAATCTGATGATGACTGTCATTCCATAAAGATGCAGCAGTCTGCTCACAGTTTTCATGTTACAGATCCAAGCCTGTGACTCAGACCCATAACAGGATTTAGATCTCTGAAGTATGGTATAAGCAGAACTCCAGTCAAAATACGCAAGCCTCATGACCTCTTTCTAAACACACTGTTAAGTTTTAGAGACACCTAAGACTTGAGGCAGGGGTGTTTCTGGTTCAGCTCAGCATCTGTGCAGATATGACCCAGGAATGTCAGTGCTGAATTCACTGGCTAGACCCTTCCAGTGAGGTCCAACAGGACCCATGGATGCTCCCTCCCTCAGTCTTGAGGTGCCGAGTTTAGGAGGCATGTTCAAATCACACCAAACACCCCCCAACAGCATCAGTTTCACAAGAAGAATTACAAATGTTCAAAACTACGATTAGTCAAGAGAAAGCTGACAACAGCATATGTATATAACAAGAGCGTACACAGTAAGTGTCTACTTGCATATTTTTATGTTACTTTCTAACATTAGGATACACAGCTCCTAAAATGTGTAGTTTACAACACTCTTTACAATACACTAGATTGTTTTTGTTGGCTCCAGAAGGGGTAATGTAAGGGGTAAGTGCTCTGGATCCCTGAGGACCAGATAGAAATTTTGCTTTTCAGAAATTCTGAAAGAAATCACAGATCTGGTTCTCCAAGAATTAGACTTTGTAACCTGTACATTGCCTATTGCAACTTCTCACCAACTTGAATTCTTACTCCTGTCTCGTCATCACAACCTTTTATGGAAAACTGTTGTCTTCCCTCAACCCCATACATAAATTACACATATAAATTAGTGCACTGAAAAGTGAGATGAAGAATATTCACTAATAATCAAAGACATATTTATACAGAAATATCTCAAAGACACGGTAATCAAGAGTATCAGAAATAAAGAATGACATATATGTAGTGATACACTCAACACTTTCTTCAAAGCAAGTAAAGACTGAAAAGTTATTATACAGAGGACTTTTAAAAATAATTTTGTAGGTATTTTACTGACATTAATTGCCATTTTTTTCTACCTAAAAAGATGTCTTGCACATGATAATAATCATTGATTCACAGAATTGTGTAGGTTGGAAAAGACTTTTAAGATCATTAAGTCCAATCATTAACCTAACTCTACAAGTGCACTACTAAACCTATGCCCTTTTTTACACAGCCAGGAAGGGTGATTCAACCATTTGCCAGTGCAGTCTGTTCCAGTGCTTGATAACCCTTTCAGTGCCAAAATTTTTCCCAATATCCAAACTAAACCTCCCCTGGTGCAACTTGAGGGAGAAGAGACTGACCCCACCTCACTGCAAGCTCCAATCAGGCAGCTGTAGAGAGCACTAAGGTCTCTACTCAGCCTCCTTTTCTCCACATTAAACAACCACAGTTCCCTCAGCTGCTCTTTATAAGACTTGTTCTGTAGACCCTTCACCAGATTCATTGCCCTTTGGACGCACTCCTGAAGCTCATTTTCTTTCTTGTAGTGAGGGGCCCAATACTGAATACAGTACTCAAGGTGCAGCCTCCCCAGTGCCAAGTACAGAGGGATGATCACTTCCCTAGTCCAGCTGGTCACACTGGACAGCTTTGACACAAGCCAGTATGCTGTTGGCCATCTTGGCCACCTGGGCACACTGACAGGCCTGTGGTTCCCTGGATCCTCCTTCTGGCCCTTCTTGTAGGTGGGTGTCATATTTGCTAACTTCCAGTACACTGGACCCTCCCCAGTGAGCCAGGACTGCTGATAAATGACGGAAAGTGGCTTGGTGAGGACATCCACCAGATGCTTCAGTACTTTTGTGTGTAACCCATCTGGACCCATAGACTTCTCTATGTCTAAGTGATGTAGCAGGTTGTTGACCATTTCATCTTTGATTATGGAGGTCTCATTCTGCTCCCATCCTTGTATTCCAGCTCACGGGCTGGGTACCTAGACAACAGCTGGTCTTTCTACTAAAGACTGATGCAAAGAAGGCATTAAGTCCCTCAGCCTTTTCCTCATCCTTGGTCACTATGTTTCCTCTTGCATAAAATAAAGGATGAAGTTTTAGTCCTCCTTTTATTGTTAATGTATTTATAGAAAGATCTTTTTATTGTCTTTGACAGCAGTAGCCAGATTGAGTTCTAGTTGGTCTTTGGCCCTTCTAATTTTCTCCCCGCATTGCTTCACTACATCTTTGTAATCCTCATGAATGGCTTGCACCTTCTTCCAAAGGCCTTAAACTCACCTTTTCTTCCTGAACTCCAGCCACAGCTCTCTGTACAGCCAGGCCAGTCTTTCCACCGGCTCATCTTTTGGAACATGGGTATGGTCTACTCTGTGCCTTTCAGGCTTCCTTCCTGAAGTACAGGCTTTCTGGACTCCTTTGCCCTTCATGTTAGTGCTAAGGGAGGGGCACTTGGTGGTGATTTCCTAACTGGCTCCCACCCAAGGCTGGCTAACCCCTGGGTGAAAACCAATCAGGAGGGTCTTTCCTGCCTGGTTGTGGGCATCATCCGTAAGTCAAGCCTCATTCAGGGGAGTGTGGAGTGGCTTACATATAGTGTGATCTCACTAACTTAGTCATGAGGTCATCCCAAAAATGTTTATAGTCTAATATAAGTTTATACTGTTCAGCATGCAATACAGCCTTTACATTAAATTATCCACATTTCATGGCAAGAATGAACAAAGTGATCAGCATTTCAAATATCACAGGAATCATCAATGCAGTTAGTCACTAAGGAATGACTAGTACCAACAACAAAGTGTACTGAATAACTAATGTTTACAGTGATAATGAAAAACACAGCTATAGCTTATCTCATGGTTAATATAACAATTAATGCAGACCCTGAGCTTTCGCAAATACTAAAACCAGGACTGTTAAATCAGACACTACAGATAATTTATCTTTTCTGTCACATCAACTAATCTGAGGAGCTGTAAAATTATAATTCATAGTATAATTTGAGCCAATGAATCAAAATAGTTTTTGTATTCCATTAATTTGTACGCTCCTAAGAAAAGCAGAAAACATGAGATCACTTACCTGTTACTATTAGTCCTTTCCAAGAACTCTTTCACCTTTATGTACCAGCCTGAGGTGCCTTACCTAGTCATTGATTTCATATACTACAAGACGCCTCTCTTTGACACAGGATTTCTTTCTTAGCTTCAGAAGCATCCTGTGTTGCATTTAGATTTTAATGGCTATGTAACCTGTGGATTGTAAAACTAGATGAAATTAAAATCAAATCTCTTTGAGATTTCTCCTTATTTTTTTAGTGTTTGGTCATTTCATGAGCATCTTGTGTACAACTCCACTGAACGAAGTGGTACAGATTTGACTATGGTTTTTGTGCATCAAGTTTAAATACATTAAGAAGACTTCAATCTCTAAAAAAACCACTCTGTGTCTAAGTTTGAGCATGCAAAGTTTGAATCCACAACTCAGGCTTGTCAGTTCCTTAATTCAAATCTCTTTTTTTTGTCACCGTGTCTGCTATTTTGTTTGATATTTGGTATAGTTTAAAATCAATTTGTCTTACAGCAATTGCCATTAGATGAAAACTGGGTGATTACTGGTGTTCTGTATCTGTATATCCGATAGACACCAATACCTGCCCCAAGTTTTTGCTTTCATGTCAGCCATTAAAATTGGAGTTTTCAGCTTCTAAGCCTTCTCACAGTTAAGATTTCACCAGAATCTTGAATTAGATCATCCTTCCAAACAGTAGAAGTCAGATCACATCTTTCAACAGAATATTATTGCGCTTTATTACGATTAGAGAAAAAAAAAGCTATTAAATTCATATGAAACTAATATACAGGAGTAGGTACAGCCACAGCTGTGAATTGTTTATATGGATATTTCTTATGTGGCAATGCAAAACTGATCTCCAAGAGCCTGTCTGAGGTTGAGTCAGACCAAGAATTTGGGTGCAAAGCACCCTTGTAGGATGATAAAAAGGCAGTACACCTCAACTCTTCCAGTGCTCAAAAATAAAAGTCACCACACATCTGAACTGTAGAGTGAAGTGATTAGGAAACCTTTCCAAAGCTTACAGTTCCAACTGGAGATTATTCTACCTGCATGAGGCTATACTGAGAAGACAGGGTGAGAGTTCTTTGGTTTCTCACTGTATTTTTAAGGAGATCTGTAATCGTCTTAAAATTCCATGTTCAATTATGAGCTGAGTCTAAGAATTAAAATGAGAGACAGACTTTCAAAACTTATTAGCTTTCATAATTGAGGACAGATTTTCAGAAAAGCCACATACATCAAGCACAAAGTTCTTGGAAGTCCAGTCATTGCCGTCACAATGGGAACTGCTAAGCAATGACCATTAAAAACCAAACAAACTAAGCAAAAAAAGCTCCTAAACTGGTAATTGCAATAGGAACTGAATGCACTTAACATTACTTACTTTTCACTTTCTTCAAAAGATCAGGCACATAGTACTGAGGAGTCAACATTTCCTCTTGCTTTACCCAGGCTCATGATCCTTTGAGTCACAATCCTTCAGGTTATAAATCAGGAATGGGGTGGAAATAAACTTGTATAAAATTTCAAGATGCAGGATGATGTTTGAATCACTTCCTCAAATCTGTAGTACTTTGAAGATGGATAGTGTAGAGGAAGAATATATTTCTGATCAATCATTTTAAATATTTACTTGATGTCAATATTCCATTTATTCCACATTTATTCTACTTAAACAAATCCACAGATGCAGTTACAGTCCAAATTATTAGTTGGCTTAAAAAGTGTACTTTAAAATGTTATTTTAAAACTGTTTTTCCTTTACAACTTCCCAGTGGTCTCTGGGAACTGCTATATGCAGTTCTGGCAAGCACTGGTTTCACAGCTGCTATGAGTTATTTATTTATTTATTCACCACCCTACTTGGCACAAAGGGTTTGATTTTGTTAAAGGCACACTGAATGGGCATAAGTCAGAATTTTTAAATGAATTCACTATTAGCAACTGTTAATGTTAGTTGCTGAAAGCCATTATTCAGACCCAGAAGGGCAAAAGCCATAGAGGTTGCTCAGCCTTACTCTCTCAAATGTTAGCTTGGCCTTCGAGATGAAAGGACGGTCTCTAGCATCTCAGACTCTGGGCCAACACGTGTGACCAGAAAAACTTCACAGAAGTTACCTCTGCAGGAATATTTGTATCAGGAATCACTTTCGGGACCAGGACCTTAACTTTTTGATTTCACATCTATAATTTCCAAGCAGGCAGGTGACAAAGCACCAAAAGGATGTACCTCATAGCGTAAAACACTTTTCCCTGGGAAGAGGCTGAAACTCAGCTTTTTTTCAGATCACCCAGTAGCTTTCAGATTCTGTGGGGTTTTCTTCACTGGTGACATCAACTGTATTTGAAGCTGTAGCTTCAACCCAGTGAAGTCAAATCATGGCATGCTTCTGGGCTGTGTTGGGGCAGATGTGGGTATTGTTCATTGGCCAGCGATGGGGAAACTGCGTAAAGCTTCTTGCTCATGCCATCTGAGTGGGGAATTGCAACATTGCCTGATGAGGCACATTATGATGCCAGCCTGTAATTTGCACAGCCTTTTGGGACTTAGGGTCTGTATCATAAAAATTTACCCATCAGATCAGAGAATCACAGAATGGTAGGGGTTGGAAGGGACCTCTGGAAATCAGCTAGTCCAAAACCAGGTGAACCAAAGCAGGTTCACCACGACAAGGCTGCACAGGATCACATCCAGGTGGGTTTTGATATCTCCAGAGAAGACTTCACAACCTCTCTAGGCAGCCTGTTCCAGTGCTCTGTCACCCTCATAGTAAGGAAAACAGAACTTCTGTGTTCCCGTTTGTGCCTGTTGCCCTTTGTCCTGTTACTGAGCACCACTGAAATGAGATGAGATAGATTTGCAGCCCATCCTGATGGTAAATACTTACTGCTTCTGTGGACTCTTGAGAGAAGTGCCTGGAAGGCAAGGCAGGACATTTGCTGCTTGAACTGGCATTTGCTGTGAAATGCAGGATGAAGTATCTATCTCTGCATGTTGTAATCAAGCTAGCATGTTGTCCAACACTGATCATCACTACAGTTACAGGGCCTGATTTATTTTGGTTCTAAAATGACAAGGAAATGTAGAATCTCATGCATTGTAGGCTGGTCAGATACTACAGCCAAACAAACATTAAAAATGTGTGTGGTAAATCAAGTAACTAAACAGAGGTGGGCAAGACAGATATGTGGATGTCAAAATACAAAACTTTACATGTACCTGTTTTTGTTGAATGACACATCCTTCAGTACAGGGTCTGACATGCTCATGTGTTGAACACCAAGTGCATTTATGGTACTGTGTAGGTAATACACTTCAGGCAACAACCACTAACTAACTGAAACAAAGAAAAATCACATAAAAATTATGGCATGAGGACTGTGTTACTTCTTTTTCAAAAATTTAAAACCCAGCAGATAAAACATCCTGTATAAATTGTGGAATAACATCTCTCTGTGTTACTACTTTTTTTTTTTTTTTTTTTTTTTTTTTTTTAACACTAAATATCTCTTTTTTTTTTTCTTTTTTTTTTTTTTTTTTTTTTTTTTTGTTAGCAGTACACACTGTACTATAGTATCCTGACTGGAATTCTTAACAAATACAATCAGTCTGATTATATAAAGTAGGAAAGTTCCTGTAAAAACTGCCTTGCCTATGAAATGGAAAGCTATGCTGTTAATAATTTAAATATCATCTACCAATACTGCAGAGCCCCACTGAATAATTCAGAAATATATTAGGTTCATGTTATGAGATTTCAAAACTAACATTTGCATTTTGCAGTCATCCTTTCTAATCAAGTTTCCGTGACCAACCTGATGAAGATAAATGAATACTTAATTTGATGTTTTGTGCTGGTAAATAAGTACAACTAGTTTGCAGGCTTATTTAAAGTTGGGATTTTATCTAAATAACCACTGCTTCAGTCAAATCCTTTCAATCAGTTGTGCGCACTGTTACTGAAAGCTGAGACATTTTTGAGACCAGAAGTGTGGGATCTTTACATAAAGCAAAACACTGAGAAAGCTGCCCTAAGCAAGATGATAAACACTGTCATTCCTTAGAGAAACAAAGTGGCACCCATTTCCAACAGAGGGACCTGGCAAAGGGAGACAAGAGATCACAGATGAATCCTGCTCTGTTCTAGTGATTTGGGAAAGAAGAACAGTCCTCAAGGAACCTCTGCTACCAACCATCTCGCACACCAGGAACTCCAACACTGGGGACTCAGAAACAGCTGAAAAGACAGTTCCCCCATCTCCTTCATGATTTTCCCCACAGTGTCAGACAGGCCAAGATTCTGGCCCACTCATTCCTAACATCAAAATCAGATCAGTTTAGCCCACATCCCCAAAATACATTTACACACAGCCACATTCTGTCTTGCTTATAGAAGCATTGATGAGAAGCTTGCCAAGACCCCACTTTTTGTCTGGAACCAGTCAGACTCACAGGGACAACCACAGACAAGGCAGCCTGCCTGTTCCTCTGCTCTATCTTGGTCATGAAAGTGATGCTCTGCACCTCAGCAACTCACTCATGAGCTACCTCCCAGGCTTCCTACTGGCAGACTGTTTACCGCCTGTTTTCAGTGATTATTCCCTTGTGTTTTTTTGCTTCTTCCCCAAGTGATGCAGTATTTGTTTGGTGTCACTTCTCCACTGTATCACCATACTTGTGCCACTTTTTCTCCTTTTTCTTCCTCCTAGTCGCTTGCACTATTTTTTTTTCTTCTTTCTGTTTTTCTTGTCTCTTTTCCTTTCTTCTGCCTTGCCTCATGCCTGTTCTAATTCCTTGTTCTCTTTCTCACAGTGCTGTTTTCACTCGCTCCTTCTCTTCCTATGTATTCAGAGCAAGCTTTTTTAGCTTCCTCCTTGCCATTTTAGTCTTGCTTAACCTTGGCACTGTTCCCTATTTCCTTATCGCTTCTGCTCTTCCGGTTTCCCACTCAGTCCTCACTATATTCACTCTGCTTTTTCCTATAATGTTTTGCTCATTTTCAGAAGTGCCCTACAGTATCTAGATCTCTCTCTCTTCATTCTAGAAGAATGCTCTTAATATAACCACATTTTTAAACTGGCCTTTCTTCTTCTCCCTCATTCTGTCCATTGATATTACTAAGAAAAATAGCTGGAGCATCAGGTTTCTCCTTTCCTGTTCAATTCACTTCTAGCTGTCCCTTCATGCTCTTATACATCATATGCAAATCACAACTTCCCCAAATATGTCTCTTCTAAGTCAAAAATCTTGTGCTGTGCATCTCTCAAACAGTCATTAAAACATACCTTCTATTAAGACTTTGCCCTATTCCCTCCTCTGATGTTTTTACTTCTATCTGGATACATCTGATGTGAGTAGATTGAATTTGATTGTAAAGTCCTGAGGGATGTTCCTGACATGCTCTAGTTTTATTTACTGTTTTGTATACTTAGGTTTCAGTACTGCTTGGTACTTACGTGTACTTCTAAATGGCAAAGAATAAATACAAGTAACAAGATTCAGTTCCACCAAAGTCTGCAAGTATATGCCTAATTTGACTAATGCTGATTAGAGACTACAAGACAAGCTTAACTGAGGGTACTCTTTCTCTTGTTACAACTATGTTGCTTGTAACAGCTACTTCCACTATCAAGCCTGAGAAATAAGAAGTGCAGAGAGACCTGTGGAATCCCAAGCAAGAATGAATCCATAAATTAAAAAAATAAACACAGGAAGGAAAACATTTTGTGCACTTGTCAGTTTGTGGCCACATCCAAGATCAAAGACTCGTGCTTATTGCATTCACTGGATGTATATCTTGCATACTCCTGAAGCACAAACCAAAGTCCTGGGCCCATTACAGTGATAAGCTCAGATGTTGAAATGTTAACTAATTTCTGAAAATTTTTTCTCACTGTCAAAATGACAACATTTGACGCAGTGATACTAGTGGAAGCCTCTTCTAGTTAAAATACAAAATAGTTCACATAAATTCAAGTCTTCTAGTGGCAATATACTTCCTGCTCACCTCCCGAGGCCTTGAGGCAAATGAAACAAAATACCTGTTCCCGATTAGGTTTTCTGTGAATTATAGAAAATGTATGTTATGTTTTCTCCATTATGTGTTAGCTAATCTAGGAGAAAGAGTATCTTCTCTTTCCTTCATGAAGGAAACCAACATACTTGAAAAACAAAATTATAGAAAACGAATGAGGTACCTGGAATTTTTCTTTGATAAGGTTTCCTAAAAGCTGTAGTTTTCTGAACTAGGCCAACTAACCAAATGACAATACATGTCCTCCTGGTCTACCTTTTTCTGATTTGTAGTTCACCATTGTATGGGGACTAGAGGATGCGATGCTGTTATGACATACACTGGCTGTCCTTGAACCTTACTGCACATACTAAATCCTTAGCTGTGTAAGACAACATTGCTTTGCGATCATCATTTAGATAATGAGATAGCAGAGGACAATATTTAATCTAGGGTAGAAATTAACATAGAGAGAAGAAAGGAAGATTTCTCCTATTACTTTCCACTGCAGCAAATATAAAATTAGTGGTTTCTGCCTTGACATTTATGGTTTTGCTGATGCTGCCTAGATTGTCACAAGTTACTGCTTCAACAGAGTCTCTAAGCCACACCTGCATTACTCATTTACTCTCACTGGCTGTACTAAGTTTATTTCATAGACACTTAAAGATGTGGCCAAATGTGCCCCTCCATTGCTATATCAATCAGAAGGCATTTTAAGCACCACTCAGCATGTACTCAACTAAGTTGGCAGCAGCAATCTGTGCACAAAGTGCATCTCACAGCCAACAATCCCACTCTTGCCAACAGCTTTCCTGGTGGAGAGTAAACATCTGCAGGCATATTTGCGTACCTATACAACTGTAATCACAGGCACAAATAGATCTGTTTCTGTTCCTGCTACAAATGTAGCCGGCAGTGATTATTGCTCATCTCAGATTCTCAAATTGGTGGGTCTTGGAAATGTTGCTGCTCTCTAAATCTTTTAATTTTTTTATTTGTTTTGTTTTAATGTGCACCAGTTGCTTTGAGACACTCTACAACCCTTGCTGAAGTCTGAATGTGGGAATAGGAGTAAGACTCTGCTCCTGTCTGCGGGCCACTGAAGTATCAGAACAGCCCACACCTGGTCATGGGACGATCACACTTGCAGCTTTCTGTAATGTGCAAAGGAATAATGAGGCAATTAATTTTTACTTTTTCTTTCTCTTCACTGTATCTGAGTTGTTCTTTTAGTCTGCATTTTGCATGCAGGATCTGCAACACCATTTTGAAAGAGAAAATGTATTTACCACCGGGGAAGGAAATAAATAATTGCAGGTTTGGGGCATACTGGAGAACGTGATTAGCTGCAAGGGAGGTATGTAACCTTCAGTGTTGCTTGAGGTGGAAGCAGGTAGAATTACAGAAACTACAGGGCAAAAAGGCTAGAATGACCTTTTGAGAACCATGTGTAAAGTTACTCTATCAGAAAGGAATATAATGTTTATAAACAAATGGAAAAAGAATACTACCGAGGCTTGTTGGCGAGACTGTTGCCAAACAGGCTCCGTAAAATCTGCCTGGAGAAAAAGCATGAGATAATGCAGTCATGGGTTAGCCCGAATGAGTGTATCAGAATTAAATCATAATTATATGAGGGGCATTACAGCAAAGGCAATATACTAAGAATTGCCTCGGTATAGCACAAGCTTATTGCTAATACAGATCACATTCCAAATCCACTTCAGCATGTGGCACACAGCCAAGTGGAAGAGTATCTGCTATGAGATCATGGTCCTGAGGGAAAGAAGGTAGGCTGCAGGAAGCAAGCTGTGTTGAACAGGGAGTGCTGACTGGGTGAGCTTCTCACTCAGCCGGTGGACCCCAGTGGTTTAAAATCTGCTGCCGTCTCCACTGATTCCTACACAGAGGTATTCATGGAAGTGTTTGCAACCACATGGTGCCTCTAGCTTTCTGTCACTCTTTTTTTCTTTCTGGAATTAACTCTTCTGAGGCTACTCAGTGCTTTAATCATCCTTCACACTACTGTCCTGCAGTGGCCATGATCATAGAATTTTTAGTAATCTCAATGTATCTAGAAGTGCTTCTGGGGCACCTAATTCTTAATTGCCCAAGGCTTTTTTTCCCTTTCCACCCTTCTCAGTGCCTTCTGAACACAAGAAACATACACCTACGCTCCACTGAGACAAATGAGAGAGCTGTTTTGTTTATACTAGTCAGTGGCAAAGGAATCTGTTTCATAGTTTCAGTTCGCAGGGAGTTGCAACTGAGCGAGCCTTTCCATTTGTATACTTGTCTAATGGTAGACTTTGTTTAATGGTCACTGACTATACAGCTAATCTCAAACATAATAAATTTCTTTCAGCTTAAAGTGATTTTTTTTTTCTTTTTTTGGTGATGTGCTGCAGAATATTGCACCACTGCTTACTGCAGTATTAATCATCCTTGTCCCCAGGCAGCATATCCTGAAAGATCTGCCTCATGCCACACGGTTGCTGAAGCAATTGCAGTTATTTCAGCGTGCAAAGCTTGGCATCCAGGTCCAGGAGACCATCCAGAGGGTTAACTCCCACCGAATTCCCTGGGAGTCCTGAGTAAAACTTTCAAGAGTTGAGACTATGGAATAAGTGAGGTGATACCTTGTGCTTGAGCTGAAAAGTACTTGTACAATCTGAAATACAGACAAATTCTCACACTGTTCCTGTGAGTTTGCATTTCATGACTTCTGCTCAAACTTTGGGTTTAGGCAAGTTCTTATTTTGTCTGGTTTTATGAACATAACTGTGCCTTCAGCTACTGTCTGAACTTATGTGAAAAACACCCTGTTTTACGAACTGTTAAAATTCCTCCTTTGCTTCATCTGTCATTTTTGGGTTCAAGTCGTTATGTGAGACACCTGCTTGTGCCATTCTTCTTCTCCTACATGTGCACAGGCCTATGATAAGAGAAGAAGCTAATGGCACCATGGCCTTAAATTTCCTTGCTAGGGCATAGAAGTTGGACTCATTGATAAATACCAAAAATAAACATCTATATCCTCAAGTAGCTACAGTTACCTCCAGATCTTTGGGTTTACTCATGCTCTGTATGTCACAGGACTAAAGTTAAAGAGGGAGTCACATACCTCTGGACTCACTCCCATTCTTTGCCTAAAACAGATCAGCATTGCTACTGACCTTAAATTATGCCCAATTTCAATGGCTTCATTGATAAATACCAAAAATAAACATCTATATCCTCAAGTAGCTACAGTTACCTCCAGATCTTTGGGTTTACTCATGCTCTGTATGTCACAGGACTAAAGTTAAAGAGGGAGTCACATACCTCTGGACTCACTCCCATTCTTTGCCTAAAACAGATCAGCATTGCTACTGACCTTAAATTATGCCCAATTTCAATGGCTGCTGTGCAGCTTTAAAAGCAGCAGGGACCTGCCGTAATGCTGCAGCCATGCGCATTTCCCACAGTGTGCCTTCCATCCTGAAAGAGACAGGAGACAGATCCCAGGCGAAGCTATGTCCTATCAGCCAAGCAGGAAACTGAGTAGTCAGGGACGGAACAGGTACCTAAAATTTAATTTTTAATGGACCACCTACAAAAATTTCTGGTCTGTTAAGCTATATCATTCTCTCTGCTCTGCCATCTTTCCTTTACAAGTGACCTCACTGACCATTTGGAAAGAGTTCTGGGTCAGATGAAATTCTGCTCTGTTATGATGTTTTATGCATCATTACTTTCTCTGGGTTTTGTAATTTTTTTTTTTTAAAGATGAATCCCCATGAGAAGAAGTAAAAAGAAAGACAACACCAAACTGTGCTAGGGCAGCTCCTGTCAACCTCATAATCCATCCCTGAGAAGTGCAACACCCGCCCACAGTACAGCACAGAAATACTTTGCTTTCATTATAGCTGATTGTGTTTGTTCAATCAAATTAAGGCACACAATAGTTCTGTCTAAATCAGAGCTTTCAGCTTTGTTTGCACAGGCAATGGAAAACCTCAACCCTTTCAGCACAACCAAGAACTACCTATTCAAGCAGAATGTCCCAGAACGAAACATTTTCAGAAGGGAAACCAGAATTTAAAACCTGTTCAGAGCTTCAAGTTTCAATACAATCTGTTTTGTGGCCCCATTGTTTCTACAGAAATTTCTTCTACACACAGTCTAGACAGTAGCCTTGACAGGCTTATATTTTATTCATGGAAGATGAGGGGAGAGCAGGAAAGAGAGGTGATCTGGCTGTTGCAGATTTCATTGTACACTCACTCACTTCTTGTTTCTGTTTTGCTGACATCAGTGTGTTTTGTCCTTCTCCATCACCATATGTCCTCTGTTCACACACATGATCCTCAGGGAATCAAATAGCAAAGCATTCCAAGTATCAGATGTTCAGATCTCCAAATGGTCTGTCCTTTACACCGCAGACACACTCATTATGTGCATGTCCCCACAACAGAACAGATGCAGGTTTTTGCTCAAGTTTTAGGCCTCTTTTCCACAGACCATGGGAACCTGGGGCTTTTGGTTATTCTGTGTTTCATATGAGCTTATGTTCTCAGTCCTGTGCAGTGCTGACACAGGCAGCACCGTCTGTGCAATTCAGAAAGTAAAAGATTTCCAGTGCTCTGGTGAGGAGAAGGCATTTTTAAGCCCTGAAAATTACTTTTTTTCTGCCACAGGAGCAAGTTGAGGCCAATCCATCTCCTGAAATCCTTTGGTCCTCCCCCTTATTCCCCCACAGAGCAAAGCTGAGAAGCAGCAAGAACATGGCTCTAAGCTGAGCAGGAGAAACACACCTAGGCAAGTATCAGCAGCTTACAACTGTCCAAATGCCACATCCTCTGGTATACCTCAAGACCCCCTTGCACCAAGCAGAAGGAAAAGTAGCAAAAGAGAGAGGCACATTACCCTGTGACTGTGGGCATGCTTCCTACCTTAATAGCAGCCTCAAGCTCCCCCTTGGGAACTATTTCAAGTCTCCATTGCTGTAATGAAACACTGACTTGATGCATCACGCACCCAGAATCTTCTCATTGGTCTAGTTCCTAGGCTTAAAAAAACCCAGCTCTGCTGGTAGCCATGACTTCTAGCAGAGAAGTGATATTTTTGAAATAGAAGGCAAGGAGATTCCAAGGGAAAAACAGGATGCCTGGTTTGCACCTCAGGGAGAGACTGAGTAATGCCCTGTGGCAGTAAACCTCCGCTCACTGCTGAGAGAGACAACTGTGGGCACGGGTGGAAGGTGAGGAAATTACTGGAAACACTAAAGGGAAGGGAATATAAATAACTTTGTATTCTTCCAGTGTATGCTACACTAGAAATTATTTTCCAATTGCCACATTCTCAGGCATCAGAGAATTGGGAAATTCAACCTTCTCTCCCTCTTAACATGTTACACTTTGGCAGCTCACAGCAGTTCATTTGGCAGGCATGTGCACCAAATGTTCCCTTCAGTCTTGTAACAGATGGAGTACATTACACACAGGACTGCATGCCTCACGTACAGTACCTAATACGTGAACTAGTAAAGGACATCCAGCAGATCCCAATGACCACAAAACTGCTTCCATATCAGTGGAAGGGGAGAAATCTATAAATGAGTTAGAAATATCTTCTCCACCAGGTAAATAAATGTGTACACCTGACTCTGTAGCCTTTCTTTTCAAAGAAGCAAGCAATTTATTGTTGCATCCATATTTTATTTTGAATACATCTCACCTGAAATCTAAACCTAAATAATTAAATATCCTCTGATCTACTTACATTTATGGTATAATTTTTGCAGCAAGAATGAGTACCAGATTATTTTGCTAGCTGTTTTGTTTTAGTGGCTATCTTGTTATATTGTTATATATCCCAAAATAAAACATTAGCCACACAAAATTGTCAGGGACCATAGGCTTTTAAGTAAATTACAGATTTAAAAGATTTACTCAATTCATAGGTCAAATCTAAAGTTACTGGCAGTTTAAAGGATAACTTAGAGAAGATGTCCAGAAATAATCCCAGCAGGCAGCTGGTTTCTCTGTGCCCACAGCACATTAGTTGACAGAGATAAAGAAATCACCTCTTAAAACACAGCACCTACCAGGTACATGTCCACTGCCAACAAGGAAGGAAGAACAAGAGAGCAGAATGACAAAAAAACAATGGACAAAATGATAAAAACCAAACATTGACGTGTTCATTATTTATATATTCAGGAACTGAAGGAGGGATTCACAGAGCTGTGAATCACACAGCAAATTAGAAACTACCTGTGAGTGTTTAATAAATATATTAACTATATATGTTGAATTATACACAGTATTATGTAACATATATTAAACACTCAAGGGTAGCTTCTAACTTGCTATGAGATTTGAGGTAGGATATTCATTCCCTCCTTCAAGTTGAGAATCTGTCAGATGGGGATAAAAATATTTGTTGATATCATTGGTCCAGTTTGAGGATGTCCTGGTATTTTAACAGCAGCCACTCTTGTATATAGTGTTACAGTTTTAATCACTGAATTACAGATAGTGCTGTCAGTACTTCAGCTACTCAAACACCTAGATAAGCTGAGGACAGAAAATCCTATCTTACTAACTATGGAGCTGTACTTAAGGAACAGGCCATAGTCTGCCCATTTTAAGCTCTGTATCTAGAGCATCATTGACTGCTGTGACAGATTTACTGTAATGTGTATGCTGCACTGTTATTTTATGTTCATCATGGCTTACCAGGGATCATGGGAGACTTCCACCCCTCCCTTAGTATATCTGGCAAAGAGTTACTTTCTGCATTTTTCTATATACATATAGATGATCAGCTGTTTATTGATATACATCCCGACAGGGGTCTGGTGTATAGCAAAAGTTAATGCTTCATTTGTGAACATAACAAAGCATTCCTTGGCCTGTCTGTCAATTATCTGGTGGACAAGTGCATATCAGATTAGACCTCAAATACACATCCATGAACAGGCTTACACACCAGAAAGCTTCAACAAAATAGTTGACACTATTTATTTTCTTCCTATTGAAGATAACGGTATTATATGTACAAGAAAACCTCCAGAGCCAAATACTTTTCTTCAAAGAATTAATTTCCTGCTGCCACTGAAACAATCTTTCACTGAGCAAAACAGAGGTACAAAGTTAGCGTTCACTCAATTCTTACATTCCACACCTTATTTAAGCCATGGAGACACGATAATAGGCAAGGGCAAATAGCAACTCTTTACTCCTGGAAAGAGAGTAAGAATTTACAAAGACAATTATTTCTGTGTTCAGTCAAGCCTTAGCTCTTTGCTCCAAGTGCAGATTGATTTTATTGTAGGGAAAACAAGTGCAAATAAAGCAAGTAAGTTCACAACTTTCTGTAAGATAAAAAAAAAAAAAAGGTGTTTACAGCAACATCAGAATGTAAATGTATTATTTTCATATCAATGTATAACAAGTCATTTCAGACATGAAAATTCTATCTTGCTTGAGAACTCATTTGCATCTATAAAACAACTTAAAACAAAGCAGGGAAAAAAGAGGAGTAAAAAATCACAACGAACTGGCTGTGGCCAGTCCAAGTCTTTGCCTCTCACACACAGAGACACATGTGAATCTCTTCGGTTCTACTGAGCTGCCGAAGCTAGACAGGAGAAGTGACACATCCCATAGCCCTGGACCACTTCAGGACAGGGGTCTTAACTGTAGAGTGTCATTGCTAGAAGGCATTGGTAGAGGGGTGAGGACTCTGGAGCCTTAAGCATGACTGGGGTCTTGCGGGGCTTTTATAATATTAATAAAGATAATATGGACAAAGGCATGGATGACAACACACCTCTAGCAGACAGAGACAGAGCTGTGCTACCAACAAAAATGGTGCAACAGACAAATTATCAAGCCTGGGATGCCAGAGGTCTTTGGTTTCACTGGGACTTTTACATGCATACAGTCATTTTATCTGGCCTTGTTCATTCACTATTTATATGCAATGCATCAATTTGGTCTATGCAATTACCATGCTGTTGCGCTCTGAGGTGAGCTAAGAATATTGATTTCTGTATGCATTAGATCTAGCTCCAGAAATAAAAGGATGGACATGCAGTATATACAGAAGGTATAGGATTTATCTGCACAGTTCAGTGACAGTAGTCCAGGACTTCCTCAGTCACGATTTGGCAAGCTGTAAGGCAGGCCCTCTCTAGAAGCCATAGGAACACACTGACACTGTGTTGTGTCTGTGCCTTGCTAAATACTCTTGACTCACAGTTATTGTCCAAGTTAGGTGACGCAAGTCACAGATTAAACACTAATCACTCACTGCTTATCTATCACCTACCAAGCAGTAGTGGCAAGAAAGGCAGCTCGTCCCCCTTCAGCAGTGACAGTTCACAGCCAGAACACTGACTTGTCCTGACATGCATATGGGGGAGCCAGCACCTGGGGACAGTGCCTTACAAGACTTCTGGCAGAAACTGCTGCATCTAGCCCAGCTAAGACCAGGAAACCTGAGTAACAGCTCACATAGCTATATTCCTATTGTTTGACCTGTCTTAGAGCATTGCAGGGTCTTATTTGCAGACAACCATGGAAGTATCCCCTTAAAATATCTGGAAGAAATACACACATATTGAAGCATACCTTTCCAATATGTATGCTCCTGAATTCTGTTTCTAGTACATGGAACACAAACCTACAGTGTGGATATACTGTGGGTTTATTACTGTTCATAGACTGAAATTTGACCCTTGAAACAGTAAACACCTTTAGAAACAAACAAATAAACAACAACAAAAACAAACAAACAAAATAACAACAAACCAGCAAACAAAAAGTCAAACACAACATCAGAAAAACAGCAGTGGTTTTAGCCAATTTTCATTCACAGTTACCAAAGCTGTGCAAAAATAGTAATTAGATACTTGTACGTACATCCACAGGCATGAACACAGAGTAAACATTTTTGTTTGTGTGCTGAGGGTCTCAACCATCACTTAGAAAGAAGATTACTAAGACAATGAAAATGTTAGCCTTTGCATTGGTATCAGTCCTGAAGGCCTCTGCTAAAACTGTGAACAAAGGTGAAGCAACAAGTTTGAAATAGATCATTTAAAATGCCATCTGCTTTCTTTAGTTTGCATTTCACTGTTTCTGCTCTCCCTTCCATTTGATTTAAAACACATTTCTGATCCTGGTCCCATCAGTGCAGCATTCTTAAAGAACATTTCTCATGATATAGAAAGTTTCCACATGGGTGAAGGTAATGAAAAAGTAATTCATTTCCAGCTTTGGGGCAATTCACAGAAACTTGCCTCTAGTGACTGTGTGGGTTTGTGAAAACAAATAATTTGAGTTCTCCAGGCCCTAGGCTTCTTGACAGGTTACGTCTTGGCAGGCATCTATTTAATCTTTCCCAATATTTCAATGAATTTGCATGGCTTTTTGACAGCTAACTAAGTGTTGCTTGGAGCTATTATTCCACTGCAGCCCTGCTTCATCCTCCTCTACCTGCTCATCCTCTGTCTGATGCGGGTAAGGATTTTAAGATCAAATGCAGCTGCTTCAACTGGAATTCTGCACTGTCTCCAGATCTGATACAATTCTTTCCTGCCCCCAGAGTGAACAGTTTTGGCACAACAACATTATGTTGTTGATGAGGATGACAGAATCCTTGAAAAGAGGATGCTGCTTTTAGGTGGCTACAGCACTTTTGGTTTCCAGTTGCCTGCTTTGCTCTCCTGGAGGTCACCAACATGGAACAGCCACATCTGAGCTCCAGGTGAAACAGCTCCCAGGTCACTGCCATTCACGAAGTGGAATACTAGTTGAACCTGGACCAAGGTTCAATTTATGCTGTAATAGGCTGGAAACTTCAGTGGCCCAAGTGGCTTCACTGGTCAACCTCCAGATGTTCTTTGCCACAAAGGCAGTGACCTCCAGAAGGGGGCTGCAAAACAGCTGGGCGAAGTACACCTTCAGCACCGGGACTTAAACCCACTGCTTCAGCACCCTACGAGAAACTATGATTGTCCAAAAAAGTCAGCTGTTCATTTGACATCTACTTCCACTCAGTAATACTACCTTATCACATACTGATAGATTATTTTTATGCTTCTTTATCTTGTTTACAAGACCTTTGCTAGATTCCCAGTTCATTAAAATAATCCCATTATTTCAATGGCCAAGGAAACTCCTTCCCATCTATGCTTGGTCCTGGTCCTCAATTACCTTATTGCACAGTAGTTTGGTGCTAATGATGGTTCCTCTTCCAAACTTGAAAAAGTGACAATGGCTTTACTTTTTAATCACTATCACTTCCTAAGAGTGCTTGGGACTGGCTCTCTTTGACTTTAATTAGCTGTCTGTTGGATTCTAGATGACATTTAACAGCATAATCTCTGACCTGAATAGTGTGAGAGCTACCTATTTGGAAAAATGATTCTTTTCTCAGGGGATACTGTTACTGCTTCTGCTAAAGTGCCCCTCCACCTGGAGCCCTAAAAAGTAAAAAAAAAAGGGAATGATGACAGATGTTTTCTTCTAGGGCCTAAGCTCCAGGACATCTTCATCTTTTGACCAGACCACTGCAATGGTTATTGTCAGATACTAAATTAAATCTTACTGAACCTAGGAAGTTCAACTATTTCCCTTCACTGAAGATAGCCGCAGCAAATGTTAAGTACATTTTCCTGCTGAAAAAAATGGAAAAGGAATCCTGTTGCTATAGGTAAAAGGGATTTGATATGTTTTTATTTGAAGTCTGGATGGATGCTGGGCATTTCAGCTAAAAAAAGTAGTGAGATGCTGAAAAAGTAAGACAATAAAAAAAAAAATATAATTGTTTGAGGCCCAAGACCAGCTTGGTCGTAAACCAAAAGACCATGAGGAGGAAATTTTTCAATTGCTCCACTGCTCAAAAAATCCAAATTTTCTGTGTCATTGCAAATAAACAAACTAACCTAGCTTGATGCTCAGTCTCTTTTCCTCACTGGAATGTCCTGAAAGGCCCCAAATGTTTTCTAGGTACTTGGACCAAAAGAAAGGCAATTAACTTATTACGTCTTTCATGAAAAAGGAGAATTTGTGGGGGTAGATCTACTCCCTGCTGTTCTACATTTGTTCATGTTTCTGATGGGTGTGTTCTGGTTAATTAAGCTTTAAATAATTTGTTATTTAAGTAATTGCTAAATTATTGAATTGTTAAGTAATTGTAGGGTCTAGATATGCAAACAGATGGAAATAGGAAACAGTATACTTTCCCATGGAATACTTTCAGTCAGGTATTTTACTTTCTCCCGTTCTCTCCCCCTTTTCCCCCATCTCTCAGGAGCACATGTGGTATTCCGTAACTTGACCTCCAATCTAAGTTTGCTCCAGTTATCCGACTTTTCCATCTCTCTTATTATAACCAACAAGTAATCATTACTTGAGGAGAGCTGGAAGCTTTTCCTGAAAGAAAAGCAGGGGGGAAATGAGCAAGAAAGACCATGTTTTATAGCCCACCCAGAAGACCAAAAGCTTTCTTTCCTCAGTACAACTCCCCATGATCCTGTTTTGCAAATAAAGCCAGAGTTCAAATTCAAAGAAAAAATAAATTGGGCATAATTAAGAGAGAATTTACAGAAAAAGCTTGAAAATTATTTTAGCTTTCTAAACTGTCCATTACTGACTCTTACATGAGCCATATCAAACAAAACATCTTTGTTTAAAAATAAATACAGTTCTCATTATCAAAATGATCCTTTGATTACTCTCTGTCATTTTCCACATGTGTTTCGGACTCACTGAAGTTGAATGCTTACTGAAGACAAAGGAACTTTTCTACCAAGTAAGCATTGGCAGAAGAGCCTTTTCCATTCTTAAAGAAAGGGAGAGCCAAGAATTTGATTACTATGGATCATGCATGGAACACATTTGTCTTATGCTTTCCAGTTTTTATTTTTCATTATAAACTTTCTGTATTTTCTTCTTCAGGGTAATTTCATGGTTTGTGCATTTAAAGGGGGAAATGAAACTAACTATCGCAGGTGTTATTTTCTGATAAACATAGAGAATAAAGTCTATATTTAGAGCTAGCTAGCTAATAGGTTTAATTGTTTATTACTAAGGTTCCAATACTCAGATACTGTGATAACTGCAATGGGTGGTCTGAAGAAACAGAAGTCATAGATTATAAGACTTTAAAATCTTACACCAAAATACCTTAAATTCTACCTCACTCTATTTTATCTACATTAAAATAAAAATCTTGGGGCACCTGTGCCAGTGTTTAATTGCTCCCACAGTGAACAGGGTTTTTTGCCTTACATCCAGTTAGAATGTCTTGCTGCAGGTTTTGACTGTTGTCTTTCATCCTTCAAACATATACTCCTGAGAGCAGTACGGTTTCTTCTTCTAAACATCCTTCATTTTGCAGCTGAAGGCTGCAATAAGATCACCCTTCAGCATTCTGAAAATTAAACCAACCAAACCCATCTCCCTCAGACACAGAACACATTGTGTGTTCCAGACATCTGCTGACCTCTCGTGAGCTTGGCAGTATCTTTTCTGTACTGGGGTCCCAAAATTAGATACAGTACTCCAGATGTGGCCTTGTAAGTGCATAAACAAAAGAGAGTAATCACCAGTATTTGCACTCTTGCTAATGCAGCCCAACTTTCATACACAGTGTCTATCTTACACTGCTGCTAATACTTAATATTTGTCTCTACAGGCACTCAGGTTCCAAATAGGTCAAAAAATTACATTTCTGTAAAGCCCCCTTGAAATAAAATTCATTGTATTGCTTCGTTAAGTACTTATTAGACAAATGTGTAATGTATTACCTCTTCAAAGATTGTCTGACAAGCAGAATAAATCTAGATGTCTGAGTCAAAGATCATAAAACCTTAAATCATGTAACACACAAATCCTGTTACTCAAGTAATCACAAGTCTTATGAGGAGCAGCTGAGGGAACTGGGACTATTTAGTCTGAAGAAAAGGTGGCTCAGGGGAGACTTTATCATATCATCCTTTACTATTCCCTGAAAAGAGGTTGTAGAGAGGTGGGTGATAGTCTCTCCTCACAAGTAACAAGTGATAGGGCAAGAGGAAATGGCCTCAAGCTACACCAGAGGAGGTTTAGGTTGGATATTAGGAAAAATAATGGCCACTGAAAGGGTTGTAAAGCACAAGCTTGCGTCGAGGGAATTTGTTGAGTCACCATCCCTGGACCACTTAAAAATCCTGTAGATCTGGTGCTTAGGGACATGGTTCTTGACTTTGTAGTGTTAGGTTAATGGCTGGACTGGGTGATATTGACAGTCTTTTACTACCTAAACAATTCTATGACTCCACAGCTCTTCTAACCTCAAGTCTCCAGCCACTAAGTAGGCAGAAAGCAATGCTTAGTACTGTTCCAAAATATCCCGGGGTTAGAAACTAAACAAAGCATTGAACTTTAAACAGGTTTGATGACAATGTTGATGTCACTCCTGTTATGTTGCTAGTAATTGGAGACTGATTTTTGCTAGCAACTTGAAAGGTACAGTGCACCACAAAACTTTTCTTCTGTTCTGTTCAGATAATTGTACATATCATCAGTATCTTCTTTTCTTTATAAGAAGATCTGGTGTCACGTTGAGTACTGTTTACACAAATTTGATGTATTTATTTCAAGATATGGGAAAGTTATTAGCTTGTTTGCAAAAATAAGTTCTACAGGTAACTGAGAAGCAGTGGAGAACTAATACATTCTCTTACAGATGTAGTAGGTTCTTCCTACTAAAGAGAGCTTCCCAGAATTCTTTTTATGCAGTCTACTTAAACATGTAGTTACTAGTCTTCTAGTAAGTGATGGACTTGGATAGGATAATTTTCTTTAACTTCCTTTGCACTTTCTCTTCCTAAACATAAACTACTTGTCTGCTACAAAAAAAAAAAAAAAATTTCTTTGCTACGACAGTTGTCAAGAAGGATCTAAAATACTGTCTGAATGAGATATTTTTCGTGCAATGTTTTTTTCAAAGTCTATCTAGGCACAAGTGGTGATCTTGACAAAGCTTACACTAATGTAGGATTGAACCAATAGTTTCTCAGGTGACCTGCCAAAAGATTAGAGAGAATCAATAAGCAATTACTTACATGGTTCTGAAGACAAATCAGAGCTTGATATTGTAGGAAAGCACAACCACAAAATGAAGGATAGACAAGATTTTTACATAAGAAGGCAAATTCTGTTCACGTTTATGTCATTGAACTGACAGGATTAATTGTCTCAACCTTGGGGTAGAAAGTGAAAAAACAGCTGTTCACCTATGCAGATAAAGCCTGTATCACTGAAGGGCACATCAGGGTGACTAAAAGTCAATCTCCACCATTAACTTCTCTTGTCTACCAACCAGCATCTCCAACTTCCTCTCCAGCACTTGAAATTTAACTCCTTGCATCCTGTGCTGATAGCACACTGCAGCCATGTGTAGAAACGTCAGTCAGTGTTACAGTGACAATAAAAAGTTAGACATATTTCATCCAGCAAAAAGGGAATAGAAAGGGGTTTGCTGGTATAGGTTAGTAAATTTGCATATAAACTGAAGCTCTGTAAGGAAAATTTGTTGGTTCAGAACACTCATGAACACTACACTGGCAAAATCTTTCTACTGGACATGAGTCATTTTCCAGGATACCTTATACGGAAATGGAAACTGCTAAAGGCAACCCATCTTCCAGGAGTTTGAAACTACTGACAAGGCAGTCAGTATACTGGTGGCCAAAAGCCACCCAGCTGCTGGGCCAGCCACACTTCTTCAGAGCAGGAACACCCAATGTCAATACTCAGGCAACAACCCTGGTGAAAAAAACATTTTTAAAATTCCACTAGATTAGAGAAGATATGGGGGGGAAAAAAGGAATATGAGTGAGGGTAAAAAAGAGCACCAGCTCACATAAAAGTCAGAACACAGAAGCAACTGCAGAGCCCTACAGAGCACAAACAGGCATTTTCCACTCTGAAACGTAACTCAACCATGAGAACAGTTCAGTTAAAAAAAATTCACCTGGAGCAACTGTGCAGCATAGATG
The DNA here is from genome assembly GCF_000691845.1 of Merops nubicus. Lineage (NCBI taxonomy): Eukaryota > Metazoa > Chordata > Aves > Coraciiformes > Meropidae > Merops > Merops nubicus. The sequence goes on along the minus strand of NW_008605136.1, from coordinate 18,125 downwards.
AAAACTGTGAATTCCAAAAGGAATTTAGATTCCATAGCTATGAGTCCAGTATATTTAATGTTCACTAACCATTGGAGAAAAAAACCCTAAAATTTAAAAATATAAAATTAAGCAAAATATTACAGTCATCATGAAAAAGATGGATATTTAAGAGAAACTAGAATAAAAAATCAAGCAGCCTGAATTGTCCACATTTGGTTAATTTAGAAAAATGTACCCAGCTGTAATTCAGTTTCAGCCTTTATAGAAATGGCCACTAGCACAGTTACTAATTCATCTACCAAAACTTTTGCACCTACCTGACAAGAAACTGATCAACAAGATATACTGTAAAAATTGCTCACAATTCCTAAATAGACTACAGAAAAAAACAAATCCTAACAATGTCTCCTCTCAAGTTTACAGTATTCCACTCATGACAGAAATGCATTTCATTGAACAGAACATCTTTGAAACATTAAAATAATAATTTGTCAAAGAAATTGCTTCCTAATTAATCAATCGGCTTGGAGGAAAAAGGTCCTCCAAGAAATCCTGCTACAGTATGCTCAAGTAAAAAATTTCATTTCTTCTGTCTTTTCATAATCAACAAACATTATAATAAATAAGTGTGCAGACAGGAATGTCCTCAGAATATGACCTGTTAAGTGAATATCCAAAACTCAAAAGTATTCATATCAAAAACATGAACCTAAGAAGGAAATTTCTTAAGGGAAGAGAAACATAGCTGATGCACAGGGAAAAGTGACACACCAAATCATGTGAGCACTTTTTTTCAACCAAAACTAATAAGCCTTTCAATGTTATATATTAAATATGTGCAAAGAAATACTCAGAAATTATATTAATAGAAATTGCTTAGCAACTTATTTCAAATAATAGACAAATATAAGGAAACCGCAAATCCTTCATAATTAATTAAGAGAAAGAGAACATTTTCATTGAATAAAGGATTTGAATCAAATTATTGTCTTGCATCTCCTGGTTCAAGTTTCCATGACAACTTTTTTTTTGCTCATGAATAGTTCATTACAAAGTAGAACCGAAGTATGATTCAGATGTACGTCACATTTTGCCTGAGATTATAATGTAAGAGTCTCAGTAAAGAGAACAGAAAAGACATGTTTATGGCATTCGTTTCACAAAGTCCACCAGTGTACATTACAAAACACAACACAACTGTGATATGACAGTAATTGTTTCAATTTAAACTCCTGAGTGCTGGCAATAGTGGCAAATATTGAAAAAGCAAAATCTTGGATTAAGTGAGGTTCATCATTCCAGATCAAGTCTATGTTTACAAAATACTTAATTTTTATAAATGAGGTGAGCCAAATTTATTTCAAATCTGAACAAGTTTTGCTTGCAGCTGAAGTACATCCATATCTAGTAGGCCTCATTGAAAACTGCAAGAGGACTAAAAGTATTAACTCCAAAATATCAGTATATGAATGACTAGCAGTAGAAAGGACAATGTTCTCATTATGTGAGCTGATTGTTAAATGAAAAGTAAAACTTTTATGGTAAAGTAGCATTTTTTTTCTTTCCATTGACTCTGATGTCATCACATGGAAACTATTTTAAATAAACATATGATTTGAGGACCTTCAGTACCTTTGTATCCAAAAATACTTTTGGGGATGACAGGATTAAAAGAGATGAAATTGATACAGCATGAGTCAAGGAGCTCTGCAATATGTATAAATGAGCTGGACTTTTACAAGATAAATTCTTCTTACACAAGCTCTATTCTCTGAGTTAGTCACTTTGAAAAACTCCTATAATTAAGGGTAGATTTAAAAGAAAGGATTTGCAATTATCACAAAAGAAGCGTTCAGCTTTCCCCAAAGGACATATCTTTTTTTCCGTCTCTTGAAGTAGCTCTGCAGACAGGTGCAGAAACACATAAGCTTGCTCAGCATAGCTTATTAACTCGAGCTCAGAGCCATAGTAATGAAGCTATATGATCTGCAGGCCAAAGCCGGCCCACTTCCAAGCAACTCTAAGTACAGTCAGAGCAACTGTGTTCACTTTTTCTATCTGTCCATAAAGACGTACTTACAGCCAACATTTCAGTGTCAGGTATACATTCTGGTTCTTTCTGTTTTTAGAAACTCGGCATGAGGTACACCAGGAGTGAGTTTTAGAGACATATAGACTTGTGCACACTTAGGCATCAGCTATGTTAACCCCCAGGAGCAGAGCTGTTCACCAGAGTTTACTGTACACATTTGAAAAGACTGGTCATGGTCAACGGTTTTCAGCCTGAAGACTCATGCATTATTTGTAACTATGAAAACCAGGTCTGCTCTCAAACATCTTACGGTTAAGAATAAAAGGCACATCTACCAGAGTGCTTTTTAGAGAATCTGCAAGAAAATCCCTGGCAGCTCTACCCAGCAAGGCACTCTGTTCACTGCCATGGAGCATCACTCTTCCATCTCCCATGGACTGTACCAAGAATTCTGATCCCACTGAGTCACTGAAAACCCAGCTCATGTACAGAAATTTTTCTGCCCTCTATTTGTCAGTAGTATTTTCCCCTATGACTAAAGTCTTGTGCATAGCATTGTTACTTAGCTTTCTATATCTGCAGAGGGCATCTGTTTTATGTCACCTTGTGGTAATGAATATTTAGTCATAAAGACTGTCACCAAGTACTACTTGAATCTCTTGCAGAGAAATGCTGATTTCAATTGTTTCAGAGTGTTTGCCTGAGGCACTCATCTGAATGTTGCCTTACTTGTGAAAGAACTAACTTTTAGGTACTGTTAACCAGCTCTTGTTACCTTTTGCCCTGCTTCCTGGAGCTATTAAGACACTAGAATAAAATTCTGTGAATAAAAAAAGCTTATCACATCACACTTTTAACACACAAAACTCTTTCCTACGTGGTCTATACACAGGCTTTCTCAAGTGGTGTTTAAAATGGCTGATTACTCAGTCAAAGCCACAAGTCACAGGTAGATAATATCCCAGTTCATAACTTTTTTGATTTATATCAACACAAGAAAACAATGGGAAAAAAACATGGCACACAGCTAAGTCCTGAATAACCAGGCCTAGTACTTTAAGGGCAAGCTCAGTTGTTTTTCTGTCATATACATAGTTATATTATCAGTAAATCAGAGGAGCAGGGGGGAAGAAAAAGTATTAGGGATACTACTAAATATTACTAAAAATCTCTGAAAGAGATGTCCTTCCTCTTATATATAATTCCTTATAGTGTCTATACCATGTCATCCCACTGCTTTTTAAATCATAGAATCATAGGACGGTTTGGGTTGGAAGCGACCTTAAAGATCATCTAGTTCCAATCCCCTTGCGATGGGCAGGAGCACCTCCCACTAGACCACGTTGCTCAAAGGCCCATCCAGTATTATATATGACATATCCAAAGTACTCTGCTGCAGAGGAATCACAAAGCCATCAATAAATTGTATCAGCTAGCTTTTCTAAAATAACATCTGGATTTGGTTTTTTAAGTCCATTAAAACATAACAGTTTCAAACATAATAATCACTGAAAGTTTAAAGTATATCTTACCTTAAAATTCCAAAGCTAGAACAAATACTGGATTAAAATAAATTATTAATTATAAAATATGTAATAAGTTATAAAATAAATTATATTAATAATGGATGATGAAAAGATGTTGTTTTGGAGAAAAAAATATATATCTTTTGATAAAAAAAAGGAAACATTTCCCTGGTTTTTTTTTTAGCCTAATCATTTGTTGTGTTTAGAGGTTTCAAAAGTTGGAATAAAAATCTTAGGTGATAAATTAATGGGAACTGCACATTACCATGATCAAAGTCACCAGAAAAATTGCAGGGGGTTAGCCTATTTGTCAGATGAATAATCATGTATTCATATAAAATTTTATGTAGGCCAGATGGAATTCAGCTTGGGTAGGTCCCTCTACTGAGGTTTTATCTGGAAAATACTATGGTATTGCAGCACTGTACAAAGTATGACAGGTCCAAGATGAAGAATGATGCTCTCTTATGCACAACGTAATGGCTGATTTATATTTTATGACATAATACATCTTTATTAAAAAAAAAAAATAGGGGTGTGCTTACAAATACTAAAAATCTGGGTATTATACCTGATATTCATAACCTGTACATGTCATCTTTCAGAGCTAAACCTACTTCCTGCCAGTAATCTTTTCTATTAAGCCCCTAATGAGATAAACACATGGTGACTAACTTTCCTTAAACAAAGGCTTGATTTTGGTGTGTTAGCTTATCCGTACAGCAAAGTACACAAACAACTAAACTTCAGGAAAAAAATTGTAAAAGTGCTCCATTGGCTCCATTTTGTGCAGACGGTTTGGTGAAACATACTGAACTGTAGCAATGAAGCAGTAAATATTTTCAGCGTTAACGTGTAATGAGTACCTTGATTTGGAAGTTAATTCACAGAATGAATCAAATAGTATTACTTGCAATCACTCCAGAATTAATTTCTCTGTGTGTATATGCATGCAAAAGGGGGTTAGCAAAACTCTATGGAAAAAAAGAATTTATGTTTTTATGGCGGCCATGTGAAGTACAATTCTGACTGATGAACAGATCAAGGGCCTTGCATAATTGTGTTGAACTGCCATTGTCCGGAAAACCACACATACTAGGAAGTCTTACTTCTGCCAGGAGGAAAAATCTGCTTGCTCTACTCTCATCTGCTTCTGATCTCCCAAGGCCACAGTGAAGATACACAGGGCCTTCCACAGCCCCTGTTCACACTGCACATGAATCCACACACAGGAACTGATGCAGAGCTTTGGGCTATGCACTTGTAGCACACTCATACACCTACGTGTGGAGCTGCACAAGCTGCACAGGTGGCATGAGCCATGGGTCCTGATCTTTGCAAGGCAACTCTGTTAGCTGACTGGTGTGAGAAGGGCTTCATTATCTGTGCAGATCATGTTCCCTCTCTCAAGCTGAGGTACCCCACCTCTGTCTAGGTCAGAGGGAAGTAACTCTGAAGGTGATCAGCAACTCCTAGCATCACGCCCAAATCTAGAAAAATAAATACTGGTTGTGCAGTAATGAAACCACTGAGAGCTTTGTCGTATCCTCAAAAGATGATACAGATTTTAAACTGGTCAGAAACAACTGACTTAAAACACCTACAAATTATAGTTAACAAGACTGGGCTTCATGACTGATTGGAAATTCTGCCTAAACAGAGGCTATCTTCAGCATGAGAGTGACAAGGTCTGGCTCTGCATATCTTTTATTTTCTTCCACTCCAGATACAATGTCTTATATTAAAAAAACAAAACACTTCACAAGCTACTTCAAAAATATATTCAAAGCTGTTGGTATTTGCATAGAAATAAAAACAAACAAAAAAAAAGAGTAGAATCATAATCACTAAGGATTCCACCAGTTACCGTAG
>NW_008605136.1:0-12682 GCF_000691845.1 Merops nubicus | reverse complement strand
CTACACCCTTAACTGGCCCAAAGCTGTATTAAGCCCTTCACATGATCTTCAGCATGTCCATCACCTGTTAGTACAGATAACCAGGAAGGTACTTGTCCTGTAAAAAGAAGTTCATAGAGTTGTGTCTTTTTCTTTTTCTTAAAACCAGGGTCCATTTTTCAAGTTGTGTAATGCTTCACTTAAAACACAACACATTATGGGAGAATGACTTTGTGGAAAAACAAAAACAAAAACCAAACAACACATGTAAGGACATTATTTTTTTTTAGCCAAAAATACACTTTGGTTTATGATAGAACATAGCAAACTTCCATGAACTTCTCCCAGAGCACTTCAAAGAAAGCAGAAAGGTATGGACAAACTGTCAGTTAATTGAACCTATACACCTAAGTCCTTCACATATTCTTGATGGTATATATGAAATTCTGTTTAGTATTACAGTACTGGAATCAAGAAGATTTTCCTTTCAAGTGTAGTATGTTGCTGACAGGATTGACTCATCTTAATCACAGTGCTTTCTAAGTGGTTAGCTCTTGCTTTTTGAGTAGAATAAATTAGGCTTTCTGCAATCCTGATCTGCTGTGTCCCCTTTTTAACATAACTATTTATCTTTCTAAATAAGATCATGATAAGAGACAAATGTCTAATTTCTGAGCTGACCTACATTTCTGTAAATCTGCAGCTTTGCATCTAAGTTTCATGAAGTGAATCCAGGGACAAAGTGACTTAAGTTTGTGAGTATCCCTTGACTAGAAACAGTGCTTTATCTGACAGTTTTTTAACCTACTCCTAAAATACAGATATGGCTCTAATAGCCTTTAAGTTACAGCTCCGATGCTAGCTCTGATACACAGTATTAGTGTATGCTATTACATGAAAAAAAAAAGCGGAAAAATGCCCAAGAACTAATTAAATCTGCTTTCAAGTGCATTTTTCTAGAGATAGTTAGAAAACAGCTTGGTTACGTGGTACATTATGCAATCATTCTTCCAGTCAAGTGCATTATATTGCTTTTTTAGAAGGCACTGTACTCTTTACTTAAAATAAAAAAATCCATATACAATTATTTTATTTTTCCTTCAGTAACAAACTTGCCTTCTATATAAATGTTTTTCACACCGGAGGTAACTGATATCTGATTTTATGTTCAATTTTTTAACATCTATGTAATATTAATGTAAAGAATGTAAAAGTACGCAGACATACTTTCAGATTGTCTTTAGCATTCAGATTTAATTGTATTCTTCTTCTCTTTATTTCAAATCACTTACTTTCTTAAGCCCATATCTTGTATTTATGTGCATTTAACCTTAAGCATACAACTAACAGCACTGTTACCCTGTAGGAATGCAAGTAAACTAATGACACTGTTTTCACTAGCCCTTCACTTCAGATCAGGCCTTCAGATAACAAGTTATTGAGACTGGAAATGGCATTTTTAAGGATTTTATTCACAACTAAGACAGCAGGGCTCCATTCTTATCTGAGTCATCTGAACACTACTGAAAATGGGGATTTAATGGGCAGAGACCTTTGAAAAATCAGACTGGATTTAACAATTTATCTCAATTTGGACCATGCATGTGTCATGTAAAAATTGAAAAAAAGATATTAGCTCTGAAAGTAGAAAAGTGTGTCCATGAGCAACTTGGGATTTGGAGAAGCATGCAGAACGAACGTTAGGCTGTGTTAGAGATCATGTCTGGCCAGACTTCAGCATCAATTCTTACCAGTTTCTGGGGCTCCTGCACACACTCTCTGATTCCCCCATTTCAAGGACAGGTGAATTATCTGAGAATCACCTTTGCGGCTGTATGCAGCAGGCAACAACGTACCTACCCTGCAGTCAGAGGTCTTCTTGGAGATGATTCAAGCAGGCTTTATACAGATAACTACAATTGCAGCAGTGTAGGGTTCTGCACAACCTGTCCCCACACATAAACACTTGTGAAGCTAGCTCCTGCAATGCTGCACACTGCTGAGGCTACGTTATTGTTTTAACAGTACCTTGCAGGCGTCTGCATAAGTGAAGGTCATAAGTTGCTTTACACGTGCAGGAAAGAAGCAAGGCAAGACTTGGACCCCCACCTACTCCCCCATATCACTGAAAGATGTTCTTTTTGTTTTGATTGAATATTATTAGTTGTTCTGATTTAATATTCTCTACTGTTCCCCACACAGATCTGGCCAGACCAGTACATCAGCAGTCATGAAGAAAGAACTTATTTTACATTTTGCACCGGATCAATTTCTGTTTTGAAAACAATGATTTTCTCATAATCTAAAAGTGTAAGCATTACAGGGAGGGTGTTCTGTGGGTAGTAGAACTAACAAGAGCACTCCTATGGGGTTGTGTGCTTTGTTCTCTGCACCCTCAGACAACACCCTCAGAGGAAACAGAAGCAGCTGCTAATATGCAACTGTATGTGTGACAGTTGGCTAGGTACTGGGCTGCCAAATAGAAGTTCTAACAGCTGATTTGTCCTTTTTTCTTAGTGACAGCTTCTGCTCCTACAAAGCCACTAGTTCTCATTACACCTGTAGGAGTATACTGCATTCTAAGATTTTTTTTTTTCTCCTCCTCTTAAAATCAGTTGAAAATGTCCACAAGGCTTTCACAACTATGGGAAGTTCTGGCAGCCAGAAAGTCTGATCACAAAAGTTTTGTTTCCTTAGGAAAACAGGCTAACAAAACCCCAACAGTAATAATAATAAAAAAGGAACTTAGAATGTGTTCTTCTTTCTGAAAACCAAACCAAACCAAACAAAAAAAAAACAACAAACCAAACCAAAACACAAACAAACAAACAAACAAACCCCAAAAAACTTCTGGACAAATACTGGAGAAGTTACTAGATATTTCAATTAACCAAAGGCATAAACTGTAGACTTTTCTACACTCCACTTCCATTGAGTGGAAAAACTGTAAGGCTTAAAGGATTTCTGGCAAAGGAAAAGCTCTAAAAGAAATATTTGAAATGGAGAATCTGTAACACTTCCTATGTTTAAAGAAAACATACCACTACATACATTTGTGATAGCCAGTCTCTGTGTTAGCTATGCCTGTGTTCCAGCTGCTTGATTGCTCCAGCACATTATCTATTGTCTGCTTTTGGGTTGTAAACACTCCACAGGACACACGACTATCAACTGTCATTTACCTATTTTATAATTTACATATTAGGGCACTGCATAGAGCTTTCAAGCCTTGTTGGTCCTTAGAAATATTACTAGCTTTAAATATTGAACAAAAATTAAAAAGCAGTGCTGATGAAGTAAATATATCATCTTATTAAGCTGCTCAGCAACAATTCAAGTATGGCATACTACCCACCTCTTTTTATCTTTTTAGCTTTTTATGGCAGTGTTCTTTCATATAAGTACACAAACACAAAGATTTTTTGGTTAAACCCAGACATTCTGCCTTCTATCTGAGTGAAAAACCCAGCACTTCACTGCACACTACTTTTGATACCTTGTTTTTTGGAGTAATTGTATGATAATACACTGTCCCCCTTACAGCCATATGCCAAGGAAGTTCCCTATGAAGACCTACAGTGACAGCTCTTTCTGAGAATCAGACCATCACACATTTGAGACATATACAGATCTCTTGGCTACTTAAGTTCCTGTCCATCTGCTGGAGTGGCAAGGTGCCTGCCCGCAGACTGACGTGTCAGTTTCAATAAAACAAAAATAACAGTTAAAGGAGGAAAAAAACCCAATCTTCCAGCTGATGTAATACTTCCAGCACTCGTACTTCCACAAGGAATCCCTCCTCAGTCACTGAGATGCCATATGCCTCTCTCACACGAGACCTAGCGACACTTGTGCCAAACTTCAGTGGCAGGAGAAAAGAAGACCATGAGGTCACACCGCCAGGATGACAGACTGTATATAGCAGTGGAAACCTGAGAAGTACACTAAGGCAACATGCGGTGTTCAAACATGTCACAAAGAAGCACGACTGCTATTTGGGGCTGGTAAAAGCATTTCTCTCTGAAGCGTATCAGTTGTAACTGAGATACTCCAGTTTGCCTTCTCTAACTCCACATTTTAAAAAAAATAATGTAAAACTCTTTTGTAAACTTGTGTCTCTTAGGCAGGTGTGTTTCGGGCATTCTGTAATTATTTTTCTCCTGGAGCCTTCGTATCAGTGTGTTCACATTAAAATGAAGTGTTTTCTGACAAGTCCAAATTTAGCATGCAATTTGAAAGGCAAGCTGAGTTAATTCCTGTTTGCATATGATTATGATAACAAACATTCAGCAACAGAGATTTTGCCTTTAAGCAGGAAAAGGGAAACCCATTGTTTTCAAAGGACTTACACATGGTGGCATTCAGCAAGCAACTCCATGAAGAATGTACAAAATGGAGATTCAGTGTATTCCTTTTAGACGAGCTGACTCCAAGGTTAACAGGAGGAAAAGTTGGTGAATACTTGGTTATTCTATTCTCCCTGAGTCCTGAGATCTGATGAGAAACAAAAGCTTCTCCTGTAGTCATTTCCTAGGGCACAGTAAAGTTTTTAAGTCTGAATTTAAATGTAATTTTGGGCAAAATACTATCTTAAAATGCCATATCTGGTTGACAGGTTAGAGACAAACTTCCAGAGTTTATATTATATTAGATGATAGATTTTAAACAAATGAGATGGTTAATACAACATTAGGGAACTCCATGTCAAGTTAGGAACTCTGCATTTATTCTAAGCATTTAAATGACAAATTTGAACCTGACTTGGTAATGGCAGAGTTGTCCATTGAGAAGTCTGAGTGAAACAGCCAGTACACATTGGTAAGCAACATCAACACTAGTGATAAACGGGCCAACAAATATAGTGAAATAGTGACATCTATGTTTGAAAACTGTTTTCATACAGATATCAGGGTGCTCTGAAAGGTTTCCATTTTCATGCCCATATCGAGTGCAGGCCTTAGTGCATCCCAGACCAGAATCAGGACTTGACTCACCAGGGGTGAGATCTACAGAGGAATATAGGCTCCACAGTGCTCAGCGTACTGCACTGATACCACACAGGCCTTGCCTTTAAAGCCTGTCTCTCGCTACCCTGGAATGGAAGAGGTAAATATTTGAGAATGAACACCAGGGACAAAACAAACAACAACAACAACAACAAAAACAAAACAACAACAAAAAAAAAAACAAACCCATGGTATTTTGAGCAAGTACTACCTATAACAGTCAACAAAAGGCTACAACAAAAGTCTTACACTTCCCTTTCCAGAGTTTTGACATCGTATTTACCCAAGCAAGAAGGCATATCTGCAAGGAGGCATAAGTTATTTGAGGGATCTAGTCCCTCATTTGGCTTAGCCTCATAAGCAATCAATGTGCATACTTGCATTGCAGCTGGGTATGTCCTCAACAGTCCCGGACACAAACACCTTCTATAGAACGGGTACCTGTGATCAGCAGCTGTCCTAATCTAAGTCAAAGCCAAGAGGTCTCAAGGACAAGTGAAAACTTGAATCCCTTTTGGCTAGTGAATAAAGTAATGGAGGTTTTCATATAGACAGGACAAGAACTGAAGATTTATTTGTGTTCTAGTACAGATGACTACCATGGTGTATAATTTAGCATTTATAATTCATAGGTCGTAATTGCTTTTAGTGAATGGGACAAATATTTTAGATTAATACTGACATTATTCTTATTGCAGCCTGAAAGGATCTTCTAGACTGCAGTTTCCTAATTAAACAGGCTGTGCAATCACAGAATGAAAGAACTCTCATTGTCTTGGGCTATGTCAGGTCAACACTTTTTTTCCAGTGAAACTACAATGGTGGGGGTTAATGAACAGCATTAGTGTAAAATAATGTTAATGCTGCATTTTATGACCAGCAGATAGCATTATTTCTCAATTATTGCATGGTCTCACAACTGAATATTTAATTCTCTGAATTACATAGTGCTGCTATTGAAAAAGACAAATCCCCTGGGATTTTACATCCTATCCAGAAAGAATATAATCAAACAGACTGGAACATCCAAAAGGTCAATGTTCATCAAAAAGTACTACAGAGGTGCATGGCAGAAGAAGAAGAGGGAGAAAAAAGGAAGAAAAATGCATTGATTAATCCAATTTCTTCTTCTGTGGGATATTTGTAGCAAGCCAAGACACTTTCTCCAGCCTGTAGTTTCCTCCCAGCTGCCCTCTTTCCTGAGGGCCCAGTGGAAGCAGGTCACAAGATGGACAATTTGTTATGGCAGCTGCAGCCTGCATCTAGCTGCTTCCTTTCAAATGATCCTTCAGGAATTGTCACTAATCTATTCCAGATTTCTAGGAAGCATCAGATCTACCATATATGCAGAAGAGGACTGTACTATATGCGTAACGGCTTTTTCTGGTCAGAGGCTGAGGAGCAGGGTTCACTGCTACCACTGTGAAAAACAACACTGCCAGGAAACACAACTAGGAAAATTGGTCACTGGGCAAATACAAGTATGTGTCAAAATTTTCTGGATTTAAAAGGGCACCACTTCTTTCCGTATTTGACAAAATCGGGCGATTCCTAGGTGCATGGGGACTAGAAACTTCTAGCAGGAACACATGAGGACCAGAAATGGAAACATCAGAACACTAAAGAAAAGGCAAGATATAAGACTTAAAAGTCTCATTTGTTAACTTTTTTGAGGTCACCATTTTTAAATACCTCTCTCACCAGAAACTTTGTGCATCTGTTCTTCGCATCCCTAAGCTTCCATTCCCCCTGCTTCCCAGTGACCCAGAGATACGGTGACTTACAAGATCAATCATTTGTATACAGACAGCAGCTCTCACAGTAATGATATGCCAGTACCTTTTTCAGGGTGAGAAATGGTGGCAGCACAGTGACTGCAGAAGGAATTGTGACAATTTCTTAAACTGATACAGAATCAAAAGGTAGAACACCGATGCATTGCTCTGCAACACAACTATGGGCCCTATTCTGACAGAGCCAGAGGAGCTGTCATCACAGAGTACCTTTGCCAAGAAAACCTACCTGTAATTTGAGTACCCAGATGCCCTCTCCACATTATCCAAACAAGAGTAAACAAGCCCTTTTCTATACAACAAACCTGGAATCTCTTCCATGCTTTTTCACTAGCAAGTGAAGAACAGGGAAGAAAAAAGACCTGTCCAAGGAAATCTGCAAACAGAACACACCCTGAAAAGTCAAGATACTGCCATCCTCCTCACTGTTGTCCTCCCCATTTCCATAGGGCAAGAAGAAGAAACTTATTCCAAGAGAACAAAAAAAAAGGACTCAAGCAAATCCTAGAAGCTGTACTTCAAATGTGTCCAGCACTAAATAAATCGAGCACCCTGCTCCTGGCTAGCATGTGAAGTGCCATAAGACTAAACTTCTGTAGGAAGAAGAAACCTACTTTCACAAATCACCTTGAAAAGCTCCCAGCACGACCACTACCACACAGTAGTAATTTAAAAGAGCACAATGAAAACGGTCAACAGGAATCAAGGAGCTATTATGCTTACCCAGTGCCCACCTTGACTGAGCTCCTCAACAACAAATAAACAGTTCAAAGCCATTACAGTGCTGGCTGTTAGGAGTGGCTGTTATGAGGATGAGTGGGTGTATCTTTACGTTAACTAATGTTTTGAAAATAAAAGTTAGAATGCGTGAATGTATCACGAATTAGAGTTAACTTTTCCAAAACAAGTGCAGGGTATATACCATATACAGAGCAAGAGAGTGACAATATACACAAAAAACATCTTGCTCTGAAATGAATTAGTCCTCCCACACAAATGTTAACAATCCTTTGGCTTCACAAAGGCTGCATTCCCACAAGTGGAAGCTGGGGCAGGTTCATCTACCAGCTCCACAGAGCAGCTGAGCAGTTCACACTAGGCTGCCAAGCAGAACTGTGAACACTTCGTGTCGGGGACTAATGTGTAATTTTCCTGTACCAGTTTCAAGTTTTCTTCTTAACTCAAGAGTAAATAGAAATATACCGCTCTGGAGATCTCTGCACGAAGCAATTCCCACACCGACTTTCTGTGGCTTTTTCAACAAGTCTAAGAATTATTTATGTCTACCTGCTAGTCTAAAATTATCTTTATAGGAGCAGTCTGTGATTTGACACTGGCACACAGATTCATGCATCACTAAATGACTCCTCTTTTGGGAATGGTCAGAGTGTTTGAAAATCTGGTTTGCCAAATTATTTGCCTGAGCCTGAGTTAGGTACTTCTAGTACTTGTTTCTAGCAAACTTTCAGTTCTAGAAGTAACACAAAGGAAAGAGTCAGTTAGTGGATTAATATCACAAGAGGGAAAACACATTTGCTCAAAATCTTTTTTTCCTCCAGGATAACCCAGTCTATTGTCCTGTTCATAGTGAAATAAATCAGAGACCAGGAAAGAAAAACTCTTCATCCAGAGGAAACAAGCTCCAAATGCAATCCAACAGATGAAGACTTGTGATACAGAATGGCTACAGAAATTTCTGAAAGAAAAAATATCACACAATTAACAGGATACTTACAGTGACAGTATTTTCTGGGTTTTGAGTTTCTTATTCAGGCTACTGACAGAAGCTGAGAGGAACTTCAGAAAAGCCTGCACAAGTCAGCTGAATAGACAAATACAATGGCAAACAAATTCAGCAACAATGAATAAAAAGTAAAGGACATAGGAGAAAGAAATTTATGGCTAGGAATCCTAAAATATTTCAAATTAATATTATCAGTTCTGAAGGAAATGGACAGTCACTGTAGCCCAGTGAAGACCTGTATGCAATGAAGAGGTGCTGTTAGGAAAAGGAAGGGAATCATTGAAGACCATTAATGAATGAGAGATGGGACAATAACAAAAATAATACAGTGCTTCTGTAGAAATCACTAATGCAGAATCAGGCAAAATTTTATATGCCATTAGCAGGCATTCTACCTCAAAGCATAGTAGGAATAATGTAAAAGTAAGCCTGAAAGACAGGAAACTTCACTTCCATGGAAAACTGGTAAAACCGGTAATAATGTGTAAAATAATGAAGGCAGAAATCCTGTCTACTTGTTCATCCTGCCTCATAATACAAGAACTGAATAAAAGGTGAAAAAATGAATATCAGACAAATTACTTTCTCCTTTGAACTGAAAATACACTGTGACCTGTGTCATCACAAGGAGCCACTGAGACAGGAGCTTAGCAAGGGTTGGCCATTTCTTTGGCTCTCCAGAATATCCAGAAAGCTGCTAATTGATGTCAACACCCTCTGAAAGATACACCAAGCTTCACGCTTCTCGAGTCCAATCGAGCTCTGACGGTCTCACCATCTACAGGTAACTTTGCATATGCCTACTGCCAGCTTCATATTCTTCCCCTAATTCAACTGATACCGACAAAAGACAAGGTATGCTGCTAGGCAAGGTCGCTGCTGCACTCAAGTAGTTGCAGCAACTAGCAGAAACTTCGCATGATTGTCCTGGCCCTATTCCTCGGCATTTTTGGCATTACACTGACCTCTGGTGGGTTGCAGGAAAAAAACCCAAAGGGTCAAGAAAATCACACCCTGCAATTTTGGTGGGAATTCAGTGGGGGTATGCAGAAAGCTTGGCACTGAAAGTGCTTCAAATCACTCCAGATAACAGCAGGAGCAATGACACTAATGACTCGCTGCTTACAAAGCACTTTAGAGCTATTTGAGCTCCTACTCAGAATGCTCCCTTGAGATACTCTCCTTATCAGCTTGTGTTAGGATTTCCTATAACATCACTAAAATACTGTGTACACAGCAGCCCCTTACATTATGAGACAAACAACAGGTGAATCGGCAAGCTTTCTGTGAAACACAAATCTCAAACTGAAGTGCACACGTTAAACTCTAACCTTCCTTGGATCTACTAAGATTATACCTAACTATTTATTTTATTTTTTCTGTTGAACTTTTTTATTGGGCCCAAAGCCAAATCACTTGGTTTTAGGAGTTCTGATAGTTTCAGTGACCTGTTTTGAGGCATGCTGCCACAAATACTGGCATTAGCAAAAGTCATGGAGCAGTTAATTGATGCTTAGAACAGGAACAGGAGGCCACAAGCCAGGAAGAGCAGAAACTGGTTTTCTTGATGAAGAAAGCAAAATGAGGAATTATACCCTTCTAAGTTAGTGTTGGAATTCACTCATGAAAACTAAGAACACAAGCAAACAGAATGGAGCAAAACAAAATGTTTATTATAGATTCAGATTTTGACTGCTTATTGCTGGCCAAAGTAATCAATGACTACTGAAAGGAATGAGAAGCCTGAATTGTTCCTCCTGCACTGTCCTTGCAGAGTGAGACTGAATACTGAATTGGGTCAGATTATAGGCTTCACTCTGCCTTGTATGTAGTGGTAAATTTATAAGAAACTAACATAATCTGACCTGACATTTCGGGGGGGGGAGGGGAGGGTCAAACACAAAAGCTACAATAGAGCTTAATATCAGAGCAGCTAATTCACTTCTGCTAACCATGCAACAGGCACAGTCATTTGTGGGCAAATAACAAGGCAGACTGCTGGGACAACAATGACTTAACCTGCCAAGGAACAATTCACAAGCAGCTTCTGTTAAAACTCCTAGATAATCAAATGTAACAGCAAGGTATCTGTCTCTACCTAAAGAAGACATTTTTATCCACTAGATAACTAAGAATTATTGTTAATCATGCTCTCAGATAAAATGTTCACAGATTCAGAGATTAGGAATTCAGATCCACTGTGATCATCTAAAATAGAAGTGGTCATTCATTTTTCAACTACATTGCCACTTTCAGAAAAATCCTACCCCTGACTACTATAAATCAATCAGGTTTAAAAAAAAATAAAATAAAAAAATCCAGTAATGCAGAATCACTTCTTGTCCTTTGTAAACTGTTCCACTGATTATTTTTACTGTCCTGCAATCTGTAATAAGGAGTGGAACCACAGGATTTATGAACCATGTCCCTAGCCCATATCTATCATGTGAAAATCACTTTGGTCACCGCTTTCTTAGGGTATCTGATTTTGGCAAGTTTGCAGATGATGTCACGCTGATAGGCTTGAGGGAAGGGATGCAACTCAGAAGGACCTTAACAGGCTTGAGGGGTGGGCCCATGTGAACCATATGAAGTTCAAGAAAGCCAAGTACAAGGTCCTGCACCTTGGTTGGGTCAATCCCCAGTATCAATACAGGCTGGAGGATGAAGGGGTTGAGAGTAGAGGAGGAGAAGGACTTGGAGATACTCGTGAAGGAGAAATTGGACATGAACTGACAATGTGTGCTCACAGCCCAGAAAGCCAACTACATCCTGGGCTGCATCAAAAGAAGTGTGGGAGGTGATTCTGCCCCACTACTCCACTCTTGGAAGACCCTACCTGGAGTACTGCAGCCAGCCCTGGGGCCCCCAGCACAAGAAAGACATGGATCTGTTGGAGTGGGTCCAAAGGAGGGCCATAAAAATTATCAGATGGCTAGAACACCTCTCCTGTGAAGAAAGGCTGACAGAGTTGGAGCTGTTCAGCCTGAAGAAAAGGTGACTCCAGGGAAAGCATATTGCAGCCTTTCAGTACTTAAATGAAGCTTATAAAAAAAAGACATAGAGAGGCTTTTTACCATGACCTGTAGTGGCAGGATAGGGTTATGAGGGGCAATGGCTTCCAACTGAAAGAAGGTACATTTAGATTAGAGGTAAGGAATAAGTTCTTTACAATGAGGGTGCTGAGACACTGGAACAGGTAGTTCAGAAAAGCTGTGGATGCCCCATCCCTGGAAGTGTCCAAGGCCAGGTTGGATGGGGTTTTGAGCAACCTTATCTAGCAGGAGGTGACCCTGCTCATGGCAGTGAGGTTGGACTAGAAAGTCCCTTCCAAACAATACTGTCATTCTGTGATACAGTAACAACTTCTGGGGACACCCAAGATGACCAAGTTTAACAAATAACCAATATTTTCTTGATAGAGTATTTTCTCATGTAGCTATTCAAGCTCTTGTCTATTGCCGGGCACAAATAACATCACAAATATTAAAGGTTTTTTTTTCTTCACTACACTGTACACTTATGTAATCAAAATCTGGACAAGTTTCATTTGATTTAAACTTCTGTCCAGGCAGCTCTCCCTGAGCTGCAAATCAACACTTGACTGTATTAGCAACCCAGAGTAACAGATCTCCACTTATTTTCCATCTTGACTGTCAGCAGCAATCTGATCAGTGTCCTCTGCAAGACCAACAACTTGGTATTTTAAGCATCACTTTACTCAAAGTGCTGACTCAATGTATGCATAAGTTACACTTGAGGAAATGCTTCAGACAATCTTCTTCATGTGGAAAACAGAATTTTGAATGAAAAATCAAATCTACTGAAGATGAATCTGCTTAAAATTATTTGTTAGTTTTGCTATAGAGACTAATACACCTCATCTTACTGATACACCTGAGCATAACGAAACAGAATCTAGTTTCTGTAGAGCAAAACCAGCCTAAATTACCAAAGAAAGATCCTCCACTCCCGCAACTCTGTACATTTTTCCAGAAGCTTTGAGCAGTGACAGTTGCTCGCCCCTTAGCTTTTTCTTACGTTGCTCTTTCTTCCCCAGCTATCACGGCTGAAATGAATCTGCCTCTTCGGCAGCACTCGGGCACCTGGCAGCCCTTTCATGACCGCCTGGAACCCAGCTACAACGTTTGGGGGCACCC
>NW_008605135.1:0-12961 GCF_000691845.1 Merops nubicus | reverse complement strand
CTTGTGAGACCCCACCTGGAGTATTGTATCCAGTGCTAGAGTCTGCAGCACAAGAAAGACATGGAGTGGGTCCAGAAGATGGACACAAAGATGATCAGAGGGACTGAATATCTCACCTGTGAAGAAAGGTGGAGAGAGTGGAGATTGTTCAGCCTGGAGAAGAGAAGGTTCTGGAGAGATCTTATTGCAGCCTTTCAGTACTTAAAGGGGGCCTACAAGAAAGATAGGGACAGACTTTTTAGCGGGACTTGTGACAGGACAAGGGGTAATGGTTTTAAAGTAAAAAAATAGTGTAGACGTCAACTAGGTATAAAGAAGAAATGTTATGTGAGTGTAGTGAAACACTGGAACAGGTTGCCCAAAGATAATCCATCCCTGGAAACATTTAAGATGAAGTTGGATGGGGCTCTGAGCATGTAATCTTCTTCAGGATGTTAACTTCTCACTGCAGGGGGGTTGTACTAGATGACCTTTAAAACTCCTTTCCAACCCAAAATATTGTATAATTTTATGATTATAGACAAAGACTGCCTGCTACTGTCAAAGAGAAGGTACCTGGCTCAGTGAAAATTTTGTTCAGACCCTGTATTAGTCAGTCATTCTCATCTGGAAATACTCTTTGTTCCTCCTTAAACACAAAACATAATTGGTCATGGCACAAACTTCATTCATGTTCAAAATAACCACTAGCCAGACATTGCTTTAGTGTAAAAAAAAAATAAAAAAAAAAAATTAAAAAAAGCTGTTAATCAACTGTATCCAGAAGAAAAGCTCTTTGTTAGATGAATAGGGTCCAGATCTGGTAGTCCAAACCCCAGGTCTAACCAGTAGCAAGACTAAGTACACGTTCCCAGCAGGCACACACACAGAGTACATACATATACACACAGTCTACAACAGAGAATTCTAACATACCTTTGTACATGTGAAGCAGCATTTTAGGAAGTCTTACAGATTGCCTTAGGTTTACACATCCAAGCCAAGCCTTTCTGTCCATTTTGTCCACTGAGACACAATCAAGTAACCTTCATTCTTTTTTTCAACAGTTGCATGCATTAAGTTAACCAATGTAAACTTTATTTGCAAGAATACAGAAATAATTTTAAGTGTTCTTTTTCCTAACGTTTTTGACAAAGACGATTAATATTTTATTTAACCTATCCACCTTCAGCCCTGAGAGCTCTCTTCCAACAAGCTGGTGGAAGCTTAAGTTTCAAGCTGAAAGTTTTATCCTGGAACATTGGTAAAATGTGCCAGGATATGTTGAGCTTTTTCACCTCAGTTACAAATGTGTATTTTTCATGTTCAAGTCTCTGGGAGCACAGATGCCCACCTCACATCTGTTCCCACAGCTCTCGCTGAACTATTTTGTGGCTCAATACAAATAAATAAAAGCAACAGCTTTGCACAAGATACTAACCCAAATCTGAGCCACTACAAAATCTCATTCGATATTCCTTTATTTTGGAGGGAGTGGAAGAATGGCACAAGCTCTGAATTTCTATCACTTCTTTTCCACAGTCTGCTTTGTTTCAAAGCAAAAATAACTGCCACTGTAAGGAATGATCTGCGCATAAATAACATACCAATTCCAAGAATGTGGGATTTTGAAAACATCAAAAGAGTAGCTGTTTAAGACAGTTAGTGTGCAGGTCCCCAGGATGTTAGAGCAGCTTTGTATCTGCAATCATGTAGTCTGACAAATATTTCTTAAGCTAACATTTGTTTCAATCTTTTTTTTTTAATCCTCAAACTTGGCTAGGAGCAAATATAATTCTTAAGAGAGTATGAAATAGGAGAAGCTGAACTTCTCATTGTAGAAGCAGATGAGCTTGAGCTTTTAGGCAATGAAGAACAGAAAAAAATAATGTTACCATTAGACCACAACAAAACTTTAAGTTAGGTGACATGTAAGCTCATCGCCATGAAGAAGGGGAAGGATCTCACACTTCTGATTTGAGCATAGATAGATATGAGCATAGATGCATTAAGTGTAGGCACAGTAACAGCTGAACACCTTATCCTAAAACATTTCCATTTCTTGCTCATAAGCATTTGGAATTTCAGATATATAACAGTATGAATAATATTCACATCTGAATAACTCCTCCAAACAATTTTAAAGGCAAAGAGGGACAGCCATTTCTGTAAAAATGAGCAAGCTAGGAAATTTTTAAAAGTATTCTTTTCTCAAGTTTTCTCTAGTATTCTACACTCCTTCCCTCTCCCCTCCCCTCTCCCTCCCCCCCCAAAAAAGGCTTAGAATTAATTTTGTCAATACTTGTATTACTTTCATTGACAGTTTTTACTCTTTACTTAGTGAAAATCTCTTAAGAGTAAAAAATACTAAACTAGTAGTTGCAGTTTATATGACAAATCAGGTCTACAAAGAAGTATCTTGTTATCAGATAAACAGTGCAAAAAGCAGGCAATATTTTAAAACCTAGAACTTAAAAAACCATAAAGTTTTCATATTAACTTATGATTAATAGGAAAAAAATAAAAAAATTAGTTAGTAAATCTCAAATGATTAGAAACAAACAAAAAAAAAATAGAAAAGCAGAAGTATTTCATCACAAGTTACTCCAGAACTGTGAAATTTTCTTCCAACAGCAACAGCAACTTGAAGATTTGCTATCTATTTTTGAATGCTCAGACTGTACACTTTAAATTTCCTTGATAAATCTCAAATGATTAGAAACAAACAAAAAAAAAATAGAAAAGCAGAAGTATTTCATCACAAGTTCAACAGCAACAACAACTTGAAGCTTTGCTATCTATTTTTGAATATCAGACTGTACACTTTAAGTTTCCTTGAAGGCCTCCCTTAGCAATAAATCTTTAAGTCATTACACCTTTTTTGGCCTAAGTACAAAAAGCAGAGAGGTCTTTCAATATTGATATTAGTTCCTTGAACTGTGTAGCTGAAACACTGAGAAGATTTCATTCATTAATAAATAAGCAAACAAAACCTCAGCACCTACAGGTGACTTTTAAAGTTGCAAGTCTACATATATTTACCAGTCCTCAACAAAACAACATCCTGCTTTGTACTCACAATTTCTTCAGCCGTAAGAAACTCAAGGAAAAACATTTTCAAAACCTTGTTAACCCTTTAGAAAGACATCAGGGATGGAAAAAAAGCACGTATTGTGCCCCGGGAGAAGAAACTTGCTTTCTTGATTGTGTGAAGGGAGTGAAAGCCGTGGGGAGCAGCAGCAGCAGGTGCCTCTAACACTAATGAGCAGGTTTTGGGACCACCAGGGACTGCTCCAGCACCTGAGTTCGCTCTGACCATGACCAGCATGTGCAGCTGCATCAGTCCCCTCCAGGAGAGAGCCAAGTGCCTGTGTAGTCCATTGGCGGCCGCTGGAGACTCTGCTGCTATCCTACCTATATATCCCATAGGCACATATCTCATGCACACAGGGGCAGGCTGGAAGTGCACGCAGTTCAAAAGTGGCAGAGAAGCCTATAATGTTTATTCATGCTCCTTGCTGTGGGCCACCTGAAAGAAGTACTTCAAACTGCTTCGTATATTTAATTGCAGAAAGGAAATCAGAAGTTCAAGGGCAGCTGAATAAAATTGCCATACATTGGCTTACCCTGTATGATGTCTCTCCCAGACTTTTTAAGCAAACAAAACAACAAAAGCAATTCAATATTTGGGTTGCAAAACAACTTTATGTACTAAAGTTGCTGCCATAACTAGGAAACATGGATAACAAGTAGCTCTGAAAGCACTACATATGTATGTGTATCTATCTGTGTATCTCCTTAAAGGTATCTAGTCTATCTTTGTAGAGTCAACTATCCAATGATTTTGGGGCAGGAATGTATGTGTGAACAGGTTGTGCTAATAAAATTCTTGTTAATGTTATCAGGAAACTACAGCTTGACCACAAGAGAAAAAACAAGTAAACAGTCTGTGTTAGAAAAATAAATACATAGGTAAACAGGGATGCACTCAAGAGCGAGAAGGAGAAATCTTCCACACCATACACCTCTGCTCAAGAGCTCCCTGTAACCACCTTCTCTGTTAACTAATCAGAATAACAATTTTTGGTTCTGTAGTTAAGAGTATTTCTTTAGCCCACATAAACTACCTGTGAGTTTTGGTTTCGTGCCCCACTCTAGAGACTTGGTTACAACATTTGTCCGTCACACCATACAGAATCACATCAAACTGTGAACAGGACAATCCAAAATTAGTAAAGTTCCATTTTACTACCATTTTTCCAGTTTAACTCCTCTTAAAAGTCCATCCCATTTTTAGGGATGTTGGGTTCAACTACAGCTGATCTGTGCAAATATGCAGCTTCTTCCATGCTCATGACATGTAGCACTTTTTACCATTATAGAATTACATGAGTAATTTTCATTCATAAAGTCACTAATTTTTTTTGCAAGAGACCTTACATTCTCCTCCTACTGCATATATGGCTTTCACTCTATTTTTACATTAAGTTTAAATGCATTTTTCTCTTCACTGCTTTTGTTTCCATACTGATTTTTTTTTGTTGCTCTAACTCTGTTTAACTGCCTACAACATTTCTAATTCTAAGAGAATGCTGCGTTCAGAATGTTTGTGTTTTGCTTGGGATATGATTCTCCAATGGCATATCTCAGCAGCAAATGCTGAACAGCTGGAAACTACCTAATTAGAACAGGGAGGAAAAAAGAAAAAGGATGTTTGAGATGAATAATAATCACATCCATCACACATTTTTTCTTATTTATATAGTGTACACCTGTGTCTCATTGGCAATGAAAATGATTGTAGGATGAAACGGCCTTATATCATATTTCTCCTTCTGTGAGCTTTAAATATATTTTGTGTGTTTCTTTAATTATGTAGGTAGATTTGTTTACTGAAGCATTCATGTTAAAACTCATTTCATACAAAGGGCCAAATTACATTTTAAATTGTGATTCTTTGGGAGAACTACATAGTTAAGATGATTTGCTGTCTTTTATTCCCTACAGACCTTCTACAGACAACAGTCATGGCAACTCAATGCAAAACACCTTCCGTGGCACAAAGTTTTCCTAGAATAAATATGTACACATTTTTAAAGGTGTATAAGTCTATTAGGGTTTTCAAAAACAGCTGCATTAGTGACTCATCTACATCTTTAGGTAACAAAATGCTTTTATAAATAGGGTCCTCAGAGCCCAAAACAAAGCACTTTAAAATTTCTGTTGAAAGACTGCAACAGAAAGATTCCTATTAAATTTAGAGAAATTAACTCAAGTAGAACTGCTTACATGGGTAATATTAAACATACAGAGAAATAGAAATGCTACATCCCTTGGTGTCTTCTGTGTTTTCCTTCACTTCTTAATAAAGTCACTCTTTTCTGTTTATTTTAAACTCATCTCTTACATCATTATAGAGTAAACCTTTAGAATCGTGTCTGATAATATGTTAATGGCCCAGATTTAAACTGCAAAACCAAAAAAAAATCCAGAATAGACAAAAAGCAATTCATCTTTTCTTTTGAAAACAATATAGGATTTTAAAGCAAATCTCACTGCATTCTTGCCATAGAAGACTTGTGACCAGATTTTCCAGCTTTACAGCTTCATTAAAAATGGCTGGGAGCAGTTATAATCTTGAAATTACCTAACTCAATGTTCTATCACTTCAAATTCACATATTAACTCTCCAGCTAAATTTGAGAAGAGGTTATCTCAAAATTAAAATGTACTCATACACATTCATTGTTAATAGCAGTTTTAAATAAACTATTTTTCTAGGAGCCAACTATTCTGTTAATGGATCTAAAAGCGTAGGATACTTTGAAAGAGCAAAAGAAAGCAGAGAGCTCGGTGAAAACTCACATGCTGTGAGAAACAAAATGCAATGTGAAACAGAGGGTTCTCTTCCGGGCTTAGTTCCTAGTTTGAAGTATCAGATATGTCATCAATTTTAAGCCTCCATTTTTCTGCTCATATTGTAATAATTTGGGGTATGAGCCATGGTATTCACTTCGCTCACTAATGCACTCTGAAATGCTGCATAATTAAAAAAAAAACCAAACAAGTGATTCAGTACTTGACCCTTCCCAATAAATATTGTATGTGGAGCCTGTACTATGTGTCTTTGTATACGTGCATCTCTGCAAATGTTGACTGAAACTTTCTGCCACGTTCAATGCTCTGATGGCTACTGCATTTTCTAATGGCAACAAAAATCCGAACCCATTTCAGTTTGGGAAAGGGGACTGCTCGTTGGGTTTGTTGGCTAGATTTTTAGGAACTTCAATTTTGTAAAACTTCGCTCTGTTTTTAGCACAAACACATCTAATTGTTTGCCATAGTTAATCTCTTTTCTATGCACTCCAGCTTTTTGACTAAATCCACAAGGATATAACCAGGTAATTACTAACTCCCTTGCAGAGTTTCATGATTTCCTCTGATACCTAACACTCAAATCTCATTTCCATTTTGTTAGGTGAATATGCCTCTCCTCATCAAAGTTCATAATTTCTTTTAGCATTAGAGCTTCATTCTGTATCACTTGCTATGAATAGTCAAGGACAACCTTGTACATTGTGTAGATTTTACAGCATAAATGCTATGGCTTAGAGGTGTTTGCTTTTTTTTTTTTTTTTAATGAATGTATTTCTAAAATCTAAACTGTACATAATGCTAACCATTTCACCTCTAAACAAGGGTAAAAATAAAATCTAAAGTAACAGGAGAAGGAGTTGGAGTGATGTATCAATTCAATCACCTCTGCTTTATTTGTTTTATAGAAGCAGAGGGCACATCAAATTTGGAGAACTGTCAGTATGCTTGCCAATTATTAGGAAGTTATTATAATTTAAAATTTACAGGATTATGTTTGCCACTAGTTTCAAGAAAGCAAAACAACAAGTCAGTCAAAGTTGCTTATCAAATGCTTGTGTCACATGATTTTGTGGGCCTCTTCATGTTTGACTTTTTAACTCTAGGGAATGAAAATAGACATATTTTCAATTTTCAATAAACAAATTCAGTCTGACATTGCTGTTCCTTAGTCACAGGAAAATTTTTAAAGAGATGTTAATGCTGACTATAATAATTGCAGGTTTCACTTCTAGCTTAATCATATTCTACAAAATACTGATCAGCTTCATGCTAGAAGAAATGCAACTGCCAGTGTTTTAATTCAACACAGTAGGCAGGTATATTTTTCCCTTTTACAAGAGTCTACAGTCAAAACTGCCTGCTATTTGATTACTTTTTAATGATTTTTTTCCCCACAAACTTTCTGCTTACTTACTCTTCTTAAGATGTGAGCTGTTAAATATTGAAAGCCCTCCTTTGGTAACTACATCTTTAATAGTTTCGAATCAAGTATTATGCAGAAAATTCAGTAAAACGTTTTGCCCTTGAATCTTGATGATGGCAACTGAAAGGCTGGTGCCAAACTTCACTGACATTGAGCCAGTGTCCACCAACACTCAAAATCAAGATTTAGGCTCTTAAATATTATCTTAGATAAACTTCAAACTGAATCCACAAAAACATGCTCAGTATTTTTCTCAGAGTCTGGAGGTGTTTTAATTTGCAAGAGAGTTCCTTATTCAACTAAAAAATGTTCTGGGTGTATAATTCTTGTTTCTGTGAACAATTAGAATGTCTGTAATCTAAACAGTCAGGAAAATATGCCATACTCTTTAGTGTTCAGAAATATCCTCCAAGGAGTCCCAATTCTTAACATGCAAAAAAGCCCTAATGGTCAGGCTGTACACCAAATCAGACAGGACTAGCCTCCAGCTTTCTGTTGGAGGTACTCCTAGAAAGAAAAGAACAGAGAGCAAAAAGAAGACCTGAAGCCCACTCACTTGAATCTGGGGACTCCTAGCTCAAATTCAGAGGCCAATTCCATCTTTTTTATGCTAAACAATGCAAAAACAATTCTGAGAGGAAGGTGCAAGACCTTTCTACCACTCCTTTCCTTTCGGTTTGATGAAGTTTACACAGCTGCAGAGGCCAGCAGAGCCTGCTTTGGCTTTTAATTAGGCAGGTAGGATAATTCCCTAGGAGACATGGCATTAAACCTATTGAAAAACGGTACAAAACCCAGATGTACTATTTCCCAGATGTATTCTGCATGAAGTTCTTTTCGGTTTGATGAAGTTTACACAGCTGCAGAGGCCAGCAGAGCCTGCTTTGGCTTTTAATTAGGCAGGTAGGATAATTCCCTAGGAGACATGGCATTAAACCTATTGAAAAATGGTACAAAACCCAGATGAGTATTTCCCAGGTGAAGTTCTGATGTAAAAGATGATGATTATCACTTTTAGAATAAACAGTGCTGTCAATTTAAACAACAACAAAAAAATCTAAACATATGCACTTTAGGTTAATTTCTAAATTATCAGGAGCAGAACATATCTCATATTTCCTGTTGTCAGCTTCACAGGTAAGAAGCAGGAGTTTGTGATTGTCCTTGTGAGACACCTCACTTGAACAGAAGCCTCTTTTACTATTTCTGGGCTTTATTACCTCTCATTGGGACCAGATAACTAAAAATGTGCATTATTTGATATTGATATCACAGTATGTTCCTTCCCCCTACCTAAAGCTAGGTAAAAGAAACACCTGGACCTCCAGATTGCTCCAGCAGTCAAAATCTTTGTTTTGAATTCCGTTAAGTTCATCGCAAGAAGCGTTATGTTATGAAACTAAGTTTTGATTCCAGCATTTGGGAGTTTACACCAAAAAATACGTCAGTGTGTGTGGGATAACAGCATAGCTGGCCATAAGAAAGGAACACAGGTTAAGTTAGTACACTTTGGGATAAAGGTTAAGATGTTTGTGACGGTGAGATTCATGTGCTGTCTCTTGGGGTGGGGATCTGCCAAGTTGGCATGCCAAATGGCTGAAGGGGGAAGTCTCCTGAAGATAAAATGGCCCTGTTCCAGCTAAACCAACAAAAGCAAACCTCTCATACATAAATCTTGAAGGCCATAGTGTTCAAGCAAAGACCTTTGCCTAATTAATGGCAAAATTAATATTAAAGTGTACTCCCCTAAATATGGTAATGAGCCTACCAGAGTGCTAAGCACTCAGCTCTCCACCCCAATCATGCTAAACATGATTCCTCTAGAAGGGAGGGATAGATGGGATCAGGATATAAAAAAAATCATGAGGGGAATACTCCTCTGGCTGCTGCTGACCTGGCACATGCCTTCAAGGGGCAGAAGCCTGAAAGTCTAGCAGAGACAGTCAATAGGCTGCACTCTTCTTCTTCCATCCCCACCCCAATCATGCTAAACATGATTCATCTAGAAGGGAGGGATAGATAGGATCAGGATATAAAAAAAATCATGAGGGGAATACTCCTCTGGCTGCTGCTGACCTGGCACATGCCTTCAAGGGGCAGAAGCCTGAAAGTCTAGCAGAGACAGTCAATAGGCTGCACTCTTCTTCTTCCATCCAAGAGAGGGATTCCTTCTTGGTAAGAAATGTACCTTCAATGTGTGGTATACCTTTTCTTAGCATTACTATCATATGTTAGCACTATTACAAAGGCTTGCACTTCCAACTCTGTCAGATGCACCTGGGAATTACTCACTGGAGCTTGACTATTCTCTTTCCAGTTAGTACATTTATCAATGGCAATTCCAAAACTATTGCATCTGTTGCTTTAATAAATCTAATAGTTTTAACTTTTACAGTGTCTTGGTGCAAATCTTTGTCCAGGGCTCTGAGACAGAGACAAATGTCCCAGTGCAAGCCCCTTAGCTGTGGCTCTGAGATAGAATTTTCAGACATACTTTCTGACTTCACAAAACTGCTCAGCGCGTGCCCTTGAGCTCTCAGCAGGCAAATGCAACACTCATTCTTAACACAACAATGTGTAAATGAGTTTTAGAAATGATAGCAGAAAAGACTGACAGAGAAAAAGATAAAAGCACTGCACTAATAAAGGAACATGCCTATTCAAGTTGGGTATCCAGAACATTAGACTACTTTCCCCACTCGTGTGCAGAAATACAAAAGCATTCCTTAAAAGCCAGAGATTTGAAGGTGTTTGTGTCATTTGGATTCACTTAGGTATCAGAGAATTTTCACAGGCACCTGGAGTATAAGATTCCCATTCATTTAACTGGGAGTTCAGCACTTAAATGAGTATAAGTTTCCTTTATGCGATGCAAAACTGATAACAGTATGTGAATTTCTTTACAGGTTTTATCACAAGATGACAGAGATGATATTATATACATCTGACCATGAACGAAAGAGCCTTCTGTAATCTATAACAGAAAAACCAAAGCATAGTTTCTAAAATTTTATTGACATTTTAACATCTCTTCCCAACAGTGTGAAAAGACACATTTAAAAACTTGAAAAATTCCACCTCCCACAGAATCCACGAAGAACAGACACACGAACAAATTTTGTGTAGTGTAAAATTGTCCACTTCATCTGAATTCCTCAGGTCAGGTGCTTCAGGATAAAAGCATACTGCAGTCAATGATTTTTAGAAGTAATGATGCAACCCCCAGTTCTATCCAAACAAATTAGAAGGATTAATGGGGGGAAGGAAGGGAAGGGGAAGAAACATCAAATTTCAGATGGCTAATTAGCAAGTTCATCTTTAGGCTTGCATCTTTATGACTAATTATGTTAATAAGCCACACAGTGATTGACTTCTTTTTTAGAAAGTCAAAGTTAGAATTCACTCTACAGCTACCATTTAAGCAGACAGCTGTTGAGGGATAGATTTTCAAAGCTGTGTGTGTGAGTTACAACAAAGGTAAAGCTGGCCACGACAGCAGCGTTCACAACTGTTGATATTGTAGCTCTGTCTATTCAAAATTAATAAATTCAGCATGCAATTATTTTGCCATCTGTCTCCTGTAGAACTGTAGGGTTTTTCTGTCCTTCAAGTAAACACACCAAGAAAACACGTTAACTGATTTCCTCAAATATAATACCTAATATATTATTATAATTAGATTAATTTTTTTGCAAGTATTAACATGACTTGTTACCTTTTCTCTACTATGCATAATTGCCAAGGCAAATTGCTTAATTGTAGAATAACACCATATCTTTAAGCATGTACTGAAATGTTTCTCAAAAATTATCTGTGAAAATTACTATCAGCCTAAATTCAGCAATTTAAGCTCAATTGATTCAAATCTACTTTCCAGTTTTGTTGCTCTCTGTTACCATTCCAAAAATTAGTTCTGTGAGGACATAAAATTATTCAAATAAAGTTAAATGTTTGTGACACTTCCTATTTCTGTTTTGCAACTTACAGCATTTTGCTGAAGTTATCTTTAAGAAGAGAAATTTACCAAGAGGGAACTCACATAACCAAAACAAATGGCCCTTCCTGCTCTAATTATTTGCTACCTAAAAGGATCAGGGATATTTGGGAAATGCTGAGGAAAGAGAAAAGTGAAAAGATGAAGGAAGAAAAATTGTGGTGAATAAATAAGAATTCGTGCACAAAACATTCGAACTTCTAGAACTCAGAGAAACTTTTATCACCATTATAATCAAAACTGAACTTTCAAAGTAATCTCTTCTTCACTCTATTTTTCATTTCTATAATGTGTCACACAGTTAAGGAAGAAGGAGCTATGAGACCCAACCTACAAACCCACAAAACTGAGGAACAAAAGCAGCTAACCTAACCACAGAGAACACTAAAATTGAACGGTCTACATGCATGTGGTCAACTAAGAAGAATAAGAGACAATGGTTCACAGGAAAACACAGACTCACTGTTTTTCTGTTACGATGATCATCACAAGAAGAAACTATAAGCTATGGAAAAAAAAAAAAAATTGAAAGGTTTTGTAAGTAATTTCTTTCTATCACTTCTATGTTTTCTTATTACAGCTTGTTATTTTTCCTGTAAACGCTGATGTATCTATAATGTGCTTATAATGAAGCAATAGGATTTCACACTCACTTTTTAGAAAATTGATTTGAATTACCCTTTATTATCCTGGCTTCAAATCTGTGAGTTTTCATTGAAGTATGCAAGAACTTAGATTTTGGTAAATGTAAAATGCTTCAGATTAAGAATAAAGATTAAATATATGCTTCCTCAGTACAAGTAACCTTGAAGGGCCAAGTCATTACCATAAAGGACTGGTGAAGCAGCTTCTCTTTTCCAGTTACTGTTTTGTAAAGTCTTTCAGGCTGTGAGCAGCTTCACTTTCAAATGTTGTGACTCACTAGAATGAATTAAGCAGTTATTAACTCTGTTCCACATAACTGTTAACAATAAACTGATTTTTATTCAAAATCACAGCTTTGATTGGATGGCATATGTTTCCATTTGTTTAGCGAAGAGATTTAATTTCATTTGCATATTATTTTGCCAACTTGCAAATGCAATAATTTAAGATCAACAAAGCATATAAAGCTACATTTTTCTTTCAAAGTCCTTAGATCAGTATTGGAAAGTTACATTCCCAACAGGGAATGCAGGCTTGTCATGCCCTAAAGATCATTTTCTCAAAGCAGGAAATAGAATAGATTAACATCTCCTAACTTCCAGGTTTCATTGTTTAAGCTAAAACTGAAATTCTACAATTAGGAGCAGATAATTAACAAGAGGCAATGCAGATGAGATGATTGTTAATGGCAAAAGCAGACAAATAAGGTACATAATGGAGTGATATGAGGGAACAAAAGATGACAGGAAAATGAAAGAAAACAACCACCCATGGTAGTTAAACACAACAATACCCCTAATATTTACATTGAGGACATCAGTGGAAACTCCTATTGCAGAGACACAAATGCCGCTGTTCTCATTATTCTAACCTGTTGCTAGTAACTCAAGGTAAACTGTAATGCATAAGTCATTTTGCTTTTTTCCAGATAACCCATCAAAATTTCTCCAGATATTACTGCTGTTGTGTTCACAAATAAGGGAGGATCTCAGCTTACAGTAAAGAGACACAGGACTCGTTGTCAAGCAATAGCCAACAGCAAA
>NW_008605134.1:28437-45205 GCF_000691845.1 Merops nubicus | reverse complement strand
CCTGGCGCCGCCAAAGGCAGCAGGTCACCCGCGTTCTGTTTTTCTGGGTGGCTGTGGGCCGAGGGTGCATGATGTGAGGGAGGGGAGGGAGCTTGGCGAGATGCGGGACGATCTATCTGGGTGGGCAGCCATGGGGGACGAGGAGCGAGTGGGGCAGGGACAGCCCTGCTGTCGGCACTGGTAAAGCCCTTCAGGGGCCACCTTAGCTGATCCCCGACACTGTGAGCTTATTGTTTAAATCCCTTTGAAGTCATAGTTATGGGAGCAGAACACATCTCCTCGCCTTGGGGGACTTCATATTTTAAACTGCGTGTGTCCTAGGATGTTGTTCTAGTAAAAGAAGGTAGAGAGAAAGTCATATAACCCTGTGTTGACAGCAAGGGAGCACGTATCCTAGCTTGGTTGTGTCTCTTGGTGCAGGAAGACTAATGAAGTAGCCTAGTTGTGCCTGCCCCAAGCAAGGCCATGGTAGGAGCTGTGGGCAATTTTTGACTCTCTTTGAATTTTCTTGCAGGTCATCAGCTGCAAATTATAAACCTGATGAGGTGAGACAGGAGGAGCAACCTGGGTCAGCAAAGGCCACATAGCAGCTGAGTGGTAATTAGGACACAGTATTGTGCCAGTGTGAATGCATGGTGAGTGTTCATCGGATGGAAGAGGTGGCTTTTCACCTTTCTAGATCCTGTTATCTCTCAAAATGTATTTTTTTTTAAATCGGTCCCTAATAATTCCCAGAATTGATCAATATTGATGTACTTTAGGGAGATTATTTGCTTTACTATGTTTATTCTGATTGCCCACTAAAGTCACTTAGTAGTGCAGGGAAGTGGTTACTTAAATTGCACTTGTTTTTTATCAGGATAGTGGCCAAAAGAGCTGCAAGAAGGAGTGGCTTATTAATTATTTGGAAGTAGGGCTTAAATTAAGAATTAAGAGTATTTAGGAGCTTCACAATAAGGAAGAAATTTAATTATCAAAGGAGTGCAGTTATGAAATGTCTTCAAACAAAGTAGGGATTTTATACACTTTTATGGAACGGCACCTGTGACAGGAGCTTATTTGGTTTTGAATTGGGAAATTAACCTCTCTATACATTTCAGTATGGGATCCTCAAGTGACCATGAGGAAGAACAAAGACTCCTTTTAATTTTATTTTTTTTTCCCTTCTTTTTATTTATTGTTTGTTTTCCAACATTTCAGCAGCTAAGAATGATTGCCTTCATTTCACAGTGTACTTTTTTGCTACCCACGGTGAGTTTTCTGGGGTTCTGGTCATTCCAGCACCCTCCAGCTGCTTCTCTCTCTGGAGCATTTGGGTTTCGTCATGCCTGAAACCCACGTGATGGGCAGCCTGTGCTGGTCCTTGGTGGTGCTGGCACATTCTGACTGTTACCAGTCTAAGCTGGGTGGGTGTTGCATAGCCACCATAGGACTGAGGTATAATCTTAAATCTGGGGTCTTTACCTGGTGTGTTAAGAGCTGACACACGTGCAGAGTTGAGATGTTTGTTTATTCCATTTCTGAGCAGAGGTGGTTGGGAAGTGGCTCATCCACAAAGCCAGCGCACCTAGATTAACATTTGTTACCTACTTATGTAAGCAGAAGCTTTACTTTCTTACATTGCTTCTGCCTGTTTGTAGCAGTTTTTACTGCTTCCTACACTCTCATCTTCATTTGAAGATACAGTACCTTTTTTTACTACCCATGTGAAACGCTGGGGTCTGAACCCCGAGCCCTGAGTTAAGGTTGACATATGGGTGATTCCCACAGCCCTTCATACAGAGGTGGTGAGTTTGCCTTATAGCTTCCCCCCAGGGTGCAGCCGGCCCTGCAGGGAGAGCCAGAAGGGAAATGAGCCCCAGGGGTCCCGCATTGAGTTGACAAAGGTCAGGTGTCTGCTTGGGGATAAAAGCTGGGACCACTGGCAGGGAGTCAGGAGTGTCCGTCTGTGGAGTGCACTCCCCAGAGCTTCCTGGTTCAGGGCAGACCTCCTGACTCTCCCTGGAGCTGGGCCCTGGTCTGTTTAGACCTTTGTGAACGCGGACCGATCGGGTGAGAGTCACCATGTGGGCACCTTTCTTGTATGTGTTCAGCTTGCTGATCTGGCTGTTTCCCATGCCAACTATGGGCAGCCTCAGCTCACTGTTTGTACCACCTGTTGTGGGCCGAGTCACATCTTTTGTGGGACCGTTGGGGGTGGCGTCAATTATGTACCAGCTGGTTGACCCCCAGCGATCATTCATGGAATGTCCTTTTTTTATACAATACAGTCTGTGTATTGGTTCATCTTCCTCCTGGCTGTATCATTTTTGTTGGGCCTGGTCATTGGCAGAACACCATGTTCCATGCAGAGGGGGCTTTTGTTAGTAGGAGTCTCATAATGGTAAAGGGAAGACCTACAGCCAGGACCTCTGGGCAGTGGGATATAATACAGTGTGTGTATGCATCCGTCTGAACACTGCTGCCGTGTCCCCGTGGTTCAAGAGTCACAAATAAAGGCATATTTATGCAGAGGTGTTGAGGGCTGACCATTTATCAGCTAGGTTATTGTCCTTTCTTGAGGTTTACTTTCTCCTCTTGTCAGCTTTATAATGAAATTCTTACTGAGTCATAAAAGTCATATACTGTGCTGAAGTTTTCCTATTCAGATAAGGAGAGGTATTTGAACATGGTATTTAGAGTTAAGTCTGCCTAGGATCACCTTAGCTTAAAGCATTTAACTTACACTGAGAAAATGATTTCTGTTGGTTTTAACAGAAATGAGAAGATTTTGTAACATGTCTGAAGCTGAGGGCTTCATGCATCTTTTGTTGTGCCCCAAACAGCTTTTATTTCCTATGCTTCGTTGAAAAAATATTTTTTTCATTGAATTTAAAAAATAAATTACTTAACTGAAATTCAGCAAGCTGGACTAGGAGCGGTGTTGAAGGCTCCGATTTATACAGATGTTTTTGGGGTGTCAGGTGAACACTTCAGCTAAGCCACATTTTTATATTTTAAATGCTGCTTGAAGTATTTTGTTAGTTTCTCTCTCCTCAGTAATTGTATGTGGCATGTCCTTAATGAAAAGGGTGGCTTGGCAGTCCGCATACACCCCGTGGCCAGCTGAAGTTAGACTGCTGTTATATTTTACTGTTCAATGTCTTCTGGGTCAACTTTCATACATCTTTTTTATTGGTTCATCGAGACAGGATGGGAGAAAAGGGTTACTTTTTCTGTGTCCTGTGCCTTGACCTGGTTTATTAGTGGCAAGGGAAGAAAATGCCCATTTTTGAGATCACTTGCACATGGATATTACTGTAGCTCTTAATTCTCAAACCCTATGTGTCTGAATTACTATTCTTTTACACCTATTCTATTAAAATTATTTGTTCTTAAGAAATGAAATCATCTACCCAAAATGTCTTGCTATTGCAGTGAAAAAAAAGTGAAGTTCTGCTGATGAAGGAGCAGTGAAATACATACTGGAGAACTAATCCATGATTCAGTCCCTCTCTGAAACTACCATCTCAGAACTGTGTCTTGGGCTGTTGCCTGTATCAGTAAAGCTACCCACTCACCAGACTATGTCTGATGCTTGCTTTGAGAAGCTGACAGTAACTCAACTAGTGCACTGTCAGGTAAGAGAGTGATGTGGAAGCTCCTCCCCCACCACACACAATAGCCACAAGGCCCTTTTGGTTGGCCCATGGTTTCCTCATTCACACTGAAGTGGGGAGCAATGGTTGTTGCCAGGTACCTCTTGAATGTCTGGAGCAGCCTGAGGATAACCCTGTCTGGAGGACAGCAAAGAACATACAGCTGTACCAGTTTAATATCAGGTATTAATCTTTAATTCCACATCACAGCAGTCGAGTGAATGAGTAAGGGAAAGAAACCCCAAACAAACGGCAGATATTTACATCTAAAATTCACACCACTTATTTGTTGGTTCTGGAAACATGCTATCACAATATATACAATGAAGTACCTTTAGGACACTTGTATAAATTCTTTTTTTTTTTTTTTCCTTTTAAATTTGATTTCCATTATAGATAAGATAGCTGTTCTCATTTTATTTTAAACATGAATACACAAAAGAGAAGTGGTTAGAGATTTTTGCCTTTTTTAAATAAGCACAGAATGCCAGAGGTTAAAAACACATTTACAGGGCAGAATACCAGTCAGACATCACAATCTATACATTTTTTGCTCAATTTCCTGTACAAATACACAGCATTCAAATGGGGGTATTTACAAAGAAGCATGATCAGAGGAAATTTTAAATATCACATAATTTGTTTCCCAAAGGCTCTTGCTCTCTCCAGCCTCCCCAGTTTTGGCTGATTCTCCCACAGAAGGGATATGCAATATCCCTTGCCTAAAAAGTGTAAGCTAAAAAACAAACAGAGGGAAAAGATCTTAGTCTTGCACACAGTAATAAACCCAACCCTTAAAAAAAAATTGTAGGATTTAGAGATTTTTTTTTTTAATTGCTTTTCATCTACTATTGTATTTCCTTCTCAATTTCGTTGGAAGTGGGGCAGCAGGTACACTGATGATGGAGAGGTTTGTAGCAGAATTCCACCAATTTTCTCAGGAATGCACATGCTCTTTTTTTACGCAAAGAAAACCCAATGAAGGCAAGTACATACTAAGTTTGAATTAGACTCAAGTATAGAATGACAAGGTCCTGTTCAAAACATCCTGTTACTGTGGTTTACACAAGGAATCTTCAAAGCCTGCTGGGCAAGTACAATAACTGGTGTTGCTACCACCTACTCCAGGACTGAGCGTGACATGGGAGTTGTACTATGATGTAAGACACCTCACCCTACAGACAAGTATTAGTTCCAAGAAGTATTAGTTCCAACATGCACAAGATCTTCATCATCATCTATCTATCTTCTGTCCCCTTTAAGGCAAGCACTGAAAAGGGAGACAGAATACTTGGTAGATATCAGAACAGTAACAAATTTAACTCCAGAGCATCTTAACTTTGGTAGATTCAGCAATTTATTGTCTTATGTGTGGACCTGCCATGTATTTGTATACATCATCTGATTGCTCTTCAAACCCTTACAAATACACAGGAATGTCAGACTCCCAAAATGGACTCATTGCTGTTGTACCAGGTCTCTAATCAGAGCAAGATGTTAGCTTTTGAGACTGATCAGAGCTTTAGTGGGCAAGTTTTCCAGCTGACTGGGACTTAGGTCCACGTTAGTTGCATCCTTGGTTTCGCAAAGTTTTATTTCCAAGACCTGCTGTGGGTTTGTTTGTTGGTGTTGTGTGTGTTTTTGTTTTGTTTAGTCATAAGGAGTTTACTACTTTTGATCTTCCTGCCAAAAAATAAAGGAAAAAAAAAAAAGGCAAGGGAGATGGAATGAAAAGGTTCCCTTGAAGAGTCTCAGTCAGACTGGAGAATAGCATATGTGAAAACACTTTGCTCATTTCTAAGGAATTACCTTGACTTACCTTTACCAAAACCATCATTTTGAGTTGAGTTTTCATACATGTGTATGATACCAGAGATCCAGCTTGGTTCATTAAGAGTTTGGAGTGTCGTAGCATTGGAAAACTCTCCTTCCTGCTAGAGATGAAACATCCACTATAGGTCAGGTTTTGTTATTCTCTTAAATTGTGAAGGATATGATTACAAGCAGCCTGTGTTAGTAACAAAATAGAGGAAGCAAGAGAGACTTTGTTCCAGCCAAATAGGCCATTTAAGAAACAAATCCATAACTTATTTGTTTTGCATGGGCTAGAGCTTGAGAAAGAAAATAAAACACATCGTCTTCAAATGACTGCTGAGTCCAGACTTTGTACAGACATCCCATCTCTAGGAGAGTTCAGGAGCAATGTATTCTGCCCAGACACCGTACTTAGAGGTAGTGCTAAAGGTGACCTGTAAAAGATGTAGAATATCCTTTTTTGCTTCTTGATGCTGTTTGTAGCATGAGAAACTGAGTGGTAAGGGCAAGAATTCAGTATGAAAGTTGAGTGCTATTCCTGTTCCTGACACTAATTTATATGGTGGAGGTAAGTCTCATTTGAATGTGCTTCAGGCTTTTTCAGTGGTAAGAACAGGGGTGGTTGATCCCCTCCTCGGGCGTGTGCTTTGCAGGCTGCAGGTCAGGAGGGTTATAAGGAAGGCTAAAATGCAGGTGGGCCTGGGGGAGGGGAAAGGAATATTGCTTATCTAAAAACATCAAATATTTGATACACTCTTAAAAGTTTCTTGAAAAATATGAAAATAAGGATAAATTATTTCTTAGTATTCTTTTCAAAGAATGGATCTTGGCTTTATTAGCCAAATAATTTTTTTCCTGGTTTGTCACGTACTGAACTAAGCAAATACTGATTGAAAGGCTTGTTTTGTGTCCATAGCCTTGTACTATCTTGACCTCTGTGTAGTTCTGCTTCTTGGTTTTGGGGTTTTGTGTTTTGTTTTTTAAATGCTCTTCAGTCCTTTCTGAGGCCTGTCAATCAAAAAACCAAGTGTATGTGGCTGTATTGCTGCCTGAGGAGAAACGAAATCAACCTTCCAGAAGAGAGAAGCTGCTGCTTTTAAAGCTACTTTTTACATTCTAAAGGAGCAAAAGAGGAAACAAACACTTCTTTACAGGTTGCCTTTTAGATCCCTGACTCTAGAGTGTACACTATGGACTGGGCATTTCTTGAATCTTGGTGTCTTCTGTCTACTGTGAGAGATGGGAGATTCTTTCTGCACACCAGCTGCAGTGAGTTTTTTGGGAGGGACTGAGGACATAATGTTAATGGGCAATGAATCTCAGCTCCTGGGTGATGGAAGGTGGTGAGAATTGTGACGTTCAGCCCTGAGGCAAGGATTGTTAGATGTGATACATTTAAGCCATCTTTACTGGCTGGGTCATCAACCAGCTGTTTCATGAGAAACTCAGTTTGGTTGGTTTTGCATGTGTGTTTTTTTTTTTTTTAAATTGTACTAGAAATGCTGGTGTCAACAGCCTGCCCAAAGTTGGGCATGGGAAAGGCCAACAATGAGGTGGTAGCTCCAGGGGCTACTAACCTCCTCTCATTCTGTAGCACTGATGAATAGCATATGACTCCAATGAGAAAGCAGGTTGGTTTAGCCAGTGAAAGCAAAATTTAAGAAATCAAACAGTACATAAAAAACAAAGGAGGCAGAGTTTGTTGGAAATGATATCTTGAAAATCAGTGCATCAGCACTGGTTAGATTGCCTCAGCACCTATGAACCAATGCAGGGAGATCACTGCACAGATATGTACAATCCTGCTCTCAAAAGAGCCAATTTCTTGGAATTGCCATCTTTCCACTGCCTGCAGCTCATGCACCTTCCAGCCTGACAGTTCATAGAATCCCTGATTTCAGCAATGAGCTTTCACTTCTGTACAGCACAGAAATATGTCCCTAGTGCAACTGCTTCTACTCATGTGCGTCTCAGAACTGGGAGGAAAGCCGTTTCAAAATCAACTTGCCACATTCCCTCCCTTTTTCCCCCTCTGCTTAAAATTCTGTTTTTTCAGCTTCCGCATGTCTCTATGGCCTGTGTGCCATACGATGTGGTTAAGAAACTGCAGAAGGAATAAACTGTCCACTGCACATAAAGTTAAAAAGTGTAACGGAAAGGTGTAAAAAGAAATTAAAAAGGAAAGCAGCAACCTCCCATGCTGGCCCAATTGCTTCTGTGGGCTCCGGACATAAACTTGCGGCAGTAGAAGATGGGTTTGCTGTTCTCCGAGTCCTCCCTCTCCTCCGTGGTCACACCTGGAGTGGTGACACGAGCTCCCGGGAGCCGTCCCTACTGCTCACTGATGCCGTGCTCCCACGCTACCCTGGCCTGCTCCTCCTTCCCACCACTCACGGGCTGGGACACTTTACGATGCAATGGGCGGTGTTTGTCATCATCCTCAATTATCATCCCCTCCTCGTTCTCCATGTTTGGCAGCCGGGAGTGGTAAGGTTTGGGGGGTAGAGCAGGAGGGTCCATGGTGTCCTGAGGAATGACTCCAGATGGAGCAGAGTGGCTTCGGCATGGCTGGGATTTGAGTGACTCTAGGACATCAGGCTCAGAGAGGCTGTACCTGACAGGGAGGTAGGGTGTCTCTAGATCTTCGTCAGTGTTCCAGGCTTGGCTGGGGACAGAATCCATGGTGTCTGTGCGAGGAGGCGGTTCAGAAGAATGTCCAAAATTGCTCTCGCTCAAGGAAGAGACACCACTGCTGGCACTGCCTGATAAAGTGGAGTTACTTCCATCTAGACCAGACTGTGGACTGGTGGGCGATGCAGGGATAGGATGAAGAGGAGACTGTTGGGAGAAAAACAAAACCAGGTTAAACTTGACAGAGGAGGCAATGCGACATCTTGTGCTGTTCCACACTTCAGCTTTTGGCAGCAATCCTAACAATGGTGCAGTTCCATAAGTGTGCGAAATGGCAGTGACCCCCTGACTTGTGTGGAGGTAGGTCTTGTGAGCAGACCAGGGTGCTTAACACCACCAGAGCTGTTAAAAAAATGGGAGTTGAGGTGATTCTTGGGGTGCCTGAAGTCAGAGCATATGATGCAAAGAAAGAAAGTGTAAGGGCCTACAACACGTGTAAGTTAATTCTATAGAACTCAGCTCTGGAATAGGTTATGAGCTTTCAGTGGATTTTCTCACTTTTAAGTTACTAGAGTGCTCAAAAGAGTGTTTTCTGTGTTCAGGAGCTGCTTGGTGGGAGTGGAGGAGGGGGAGTGCTTCAGGGGCCTGTTCTCTTCCTTGTCCATTCCTCTCTGCTCTCCTGCCACGTTGTTTTTTACCTTGCGTAACGTTCGTGCAGGCAGCGCTGGAGGAGCGTCGCTGAGCTGGTGATGGAAGGCATCAAAGTGCAGTGAGTAGTGTCCTGGAACAAGACAAGGGTCAGAAATGTAGACTTGTGCTGCCTCGCTGCAGCAAAATAGCTGGGGTTTTACACTCTAGAATGCCAGGCACCAGCTCCAGCTGCCCATAACTCCACTCCAACCTGGGGCTTCATTTTCTGCTAGATGCTGTGGAGAGCATCTGTTACACACACAAAACACTAATAAGAAGTTAAGTGCAGTGATAGATTTCCACGCACTCCTGTTATCAAGGATCTCAGGGCAAGGCAACAGGCTCATAAACAATGAACATTTAAAGTTTCATTTTATAGCTTTGTAACCTTGAATTACTGCCGAAGACGGTCACTGGTAAGAAGTCAGGCCAAGCTTCACCACTCACACACCTAGTTCTAGTCCCAAAACACAGGCAAGTCTATATTACTGTAAAGACTACAAAAAGTGTGAAGACTTTGGTGAAAAAAAAAAAATTGAAAACTTTGTCCATTGTTAACTTAGCAGACCAGGAAAGACTTTGGGGTTTTGTTTCTGGTTGTTTTTATAGGGGGAAGACAAGGCTAAGGTCTAGGTTTATCTGTGCGTGACTGCAGGCGTGATGCAGACAGCCTACTGGGTGTCTCCTTACCATGGGGCAGGCTTCGGGGAGGCACTGGTGGGGCCAAGATGCTCCCAACGTGGGCAGAGAGGAATGGCAGGGCCTCTCGGGTTCCGCTGTCTAGGCTCCAGCTACTGGGCGCTGCTGGCACAGCTGAAGGATTGAAACAGATTTCACTTGGGTGACAGAACAGGGGGGTTACAGGGCCAGAAAGACTGGCTTTCCTGTGTGCTCTTCAGCAGCAAAGAGACAGAGTCTGGGGACCTGGTGGACAGCAGGATTGAAGGCACACAGAGACATCACCCAGGCTACAGCGTGTTAAGTTTCTAGGTGGCTTTGTTAAGGAAGCAAGAGTTAGGTGCTCGCAGTGTTAGTCTGCCTAGCTCCCCTCCGTGACCCCCTCGGCTCATGTCTAGTAAATGTGAAGAGCAGCAGAACTCTGCTAGGGTTTTTCTGAAAACTAGTGAGCAATTAAAAATGAAATCCTACTGATGGAACAGCAGCCAGGTCTCAGTTGTGAGCTCTTCTATTGGGTGCTAAATGATGGCAGAGCAGAAAGGGACGTGTGGCAGAACCTTCATGGAACACAAAGGCCTGTTGCTGCACTACAGCACCCAAGCAAAACTGAATAAAGGGCATGAGAGAAATTATACCTCAATCTCTTCCAAAAGCGGTCATGACTTTAAAGCCCTGAGCTACAGAGTTTATCAAGAATTTTGATCAAAAAAATAGGTAAGGACAGCAGTTTGGGCTTCTTGTATTACAGAGTCACCTGAAAAGATAGTCAGGAAGTACAGAGAGAGCAGGGCTTTCCTCATAGCAGATATCAAGTATGAACTTAGTCACGTTGGGTTTTCATAGAAATAAAAGCTCCTTCCTTGTAAGAAACAGGAACATTTTTCAAGATCTTGCGAATTCTGTCAACCTTAAACATATTCAAATGCACCTGCCCTTCTTCCAAACACAATGCAAGACTTGATTTATTTTGATAAGATAGATGTGCAATAATTGTATGTTTATTTTAAAAAAAAAAAAATTCTTCAGATAGGCAAAGAAAAGAAAAAAAAGGAAAGCGAAGTATTTCAGTAAGCCTGACAAAGAAAATGGAGATAAAAATATTTTTTTCCATCTTCAGTTTAGAAAATGGAAGCCTGGAGAAATAAATGTGGAGTTTGACATTTGAAGAGGATTTCTCCTTAGGGAAAATGGCTGTAGCAAGTTTTGGTGCATTTAGTGTCTAAAATGACTTTGAAAAGTTTTGTGTTTTTTTTTTAGTTCACGAGTTAGCACAAACACAGGCTTCCCAAGACCTAAAATTCCCTTAAGTTAAAAAAGACTATAAAGTGACAGCTTCATAAGACAGGAGAATCCTCTAAAAACACAGAAGTAAATAATTGTTTTTTAAAGAGAGGCCCTCAAACTGAGAAAGGCATACGAAGATGACACTTAGAATCTTGATAGAGAACAGGTTCAAACCAGAGGCTACATCTCAACACAAGCAGTGCGGCCTCAGGTGGATTTTTGGAGTACCCCTGTGCATGTGCCAGAGTGCTCTGATGTGCGCTGCTGCAGTTGGTGTCCAAAGGCTGACCCAGAGAGACAAGATGTGTGACAGTGCCAGCATGCCCATCTCCCCCGTGCTATACCAGCATCAGGGGAGGACAGAACAAAACCTGATTTGCCTGGCCTGTAAAAGGACTGCTGTACTGCCTTCTCCTCCCAACACTGAGCTGCAGTAGAAGAATGTGAAGAAGAGACCGTGATACCCCAGTGCATAATTCATTTATACTTTCTCAGTGTTGCCTCATTCATGGCCTTCTGAGTATTTAGGAACACTAGAAATCATCCTAAGGTCAGATGATTTTGCAAAGTGTCTGCTGCCTGTTCAGCATTTTACCCAAATCACTTCAGGGAGGAACCTAACCAGGCTGCTCCTAGTGCACTGTCCTAGCTCCTCTCTCTCTCCACAGAAACAGCGTTTGGTGGCACAGTGGCCAAGGTTAATTGGAAGGGAAGCTGCACTTGCACCATTCTGCTCTGGGTGACTGATATCACCCTGCTGTTGATGAGAATTACTGAGCAAAGCTTCTGACATGGCAAGGAAGGGGGCGGGTAAATGCACGGGGCATAACAGTTAACAAAAACCAAGGCAGATGGCATCCTGACTTAAAAGGAATGATAGGGGTTCAAGAGCTGCAAAAAATGCCTCTAACTGCATTTATGCTACCAGCCTAGCTGAGGACCTGGGATTCCTGTCACACCATCCCCTAAGAACAGTTGCTGAACATCATCTGTGTCTTTCATGGCTTCTCTGGGCCCCTGGAGGGAATTCTGCCTTTGACCCTCTTCTCTTTGCACTGTATACTACACTCTTGCATAGTATTGCCTGCAAATTGAAATTCCAAGTCTTTTTCCTGGACAAGGAATAAATATTTACCTGCTTGCCTTTGCCAGAGCTTTCTCCTGTCCAGAATAAAGATCTCGCCACCTCTGTCATACACTCAGTTCAACCTAACCTAGCTAAGATGGAGCTCTTAATCCTTCACCCCCCCTTATCTTAACTCTGTTGTCATCATGCATTATTGTCATTGAGTCATCATTCTGCCATTTATTCAGAACTGTACGTTGGCTTTTGGTTTCAATCTGGACTGCTCTGTAAGGCTGTCACATCATTAAAGTACTGGATTCTGCTTTATTAGAAATTCTAAAATGAAAATCGTATTTTTGTTCCAAAAAGATACAGTTTAAGTTCAGGCAGTTACTCAAACAAAAAAACTTGATAAAAGTCTGATGCGGTGCATTACGTAGGTCACACTAGAGAGTTGCAATGGTCTTTCCTGGTCTTAAATATATTTTAAGATGCCCTTTTTCCCAGCCATACACATGACTGTTGCTGGCTGAGGCAGTCTTCTTGTCTCAGATTTTGACTCATGTATACCCTCTTCTGCTTTTTTCAGAGTGCTGCCTTTCAGGCAATGTTTTGAGCCCATCGCTTTGTCCATGGCACCCCTTTCACAAGCTCCTCCTTTTCTCTTACACCAAACAAATTTTTTTTTTCTTTTTTTCTCCTGCAGGGGCCCTGCCTATTTATTTCAAAGCAATATTCAAAGCAATAACTTAAAAAAATCTTACATTCCTAATGATAAATTTAAATAAATATAGAACTACCTCACAGAGGAATGACAAGAAAAATTAGTACTTTGAACAAAAAATGCATATTAAAGCTCATTATTTAAAAATACATTCCAAATCCAGCACTCCTCTTTCAAACAAATTCTCTTTTGCTGCTTTGGAAGTTTTGCTTGATACAGGAAGCAGGATTTGTTTCAATAGCAAAAACTAAAAAGGTTTCTGAAATAAAGAGGTTTGTGCAAGTCCACCCTTTTGTGAATGATCTGAAATGACTATAGGTTGGCAGACAGCCCAGTTAATTAAACTGTTAATTAAAAAAATGTGAGAATGCACTCTGCAAGGAAATGTAGAAGCCCTTTTGTTACTTGCTGCAGCATGACCAGAGTAGTAATATTTTAGAAAGCATGCATGCCAACTAGGAAAAAGAATACCTTTCTCAGCCACAGACAGGTTGGGATCACTGCAAGGTTTACATGGTCCAATCATTTGCTGGATGAAGGCGCGCTGGAAATTTGGAGGCTAAGGGAGAAGACAGTTAGCAAAGAAAAGTGGTGAAGTAAAAAAGTTACCAACCAGCTGGTGCAGAACCCTGAGGCTTTCCCTTCAATTTTTTTTTTTTTTTTTTTTTTTTTTTTTTTTTTTTTTTTTTAATTTTAGCAAAGAAAGTTCTTTAACTAAAAAAAAATCAGGAGAACCTTAGGCTACGTCTACATTGGCAAGCACTGCAGTGCAATACTAGTGGATCTCTGGAGTGTAGCAGTGCTGAGGACCCACAGTTCGTGCTGCTTGTGTTCTCTGGAGGAGT
The DNA here is from genome assembly GCF_000691845.1 of Merops nubicus. Taxonomy (NCBI): domain Eukaryota; kingdom Metazoa; phylum Chordata; class Aves; order Coraciiformes; family Meropidae; genus Merops; species Merops nubicus. The sequence goes on along the minus strand of NW_008605134.1, from coordinate 31,834 downwards.
TACCTCAAACTATCTTAAAGATTTTAAGAGTCATTAGAACTTGTATTGCTTGACTGCCAAAGTGGGTGACTCAGGTATGATGAGAAGTTCTGCCTTGCCTCTGAAAATGATCATAAGTAATTTGTTGCGCTTTCCAAAAATAAAAAGGAAAGCTGTAAAGTGGCCGAAAATAGTAATAAAGTCTTAGTTGCAGGTGGCTGAACTGACACAAAGGAGAGGAGATCGTTACCTGTCCATTCTCCATGATAGCTGCGGGATACATGGCGCTGCTGGGTCGGTCCCGATGGGCTGGCAGCAGCATCATCATCTCCCGAGAGTGGCGGTACTTATCTGGTAGAGAGGGAGAGCCTGTAAACAAGTGAGAGCAATCACGTACACGGGACACACAACAGCCACGTCTCCGCATGCCCAGCGACCGCGTCCTCCTCCGCAATGTGCTCACACGGATGATCTCACAGGACTCAAGGGCACGTGGTGCCGAGCCCACTAAGCAGCTGACTCTTGGTGGGGTGCACAGCACGAGGATGAAATCGGAACTGGCTTGTTGTATACGATTAATGACATACCACGTGAGGCGTGTAAGATGTAGGTGGTCCCTAGCTGTATGTGGCAAAGTGCTTCCTCTTAAAAAAAAAAAAGTTGTCGTCTGTGTGGAACTGGCTGCAGCTGTGCTGTACAGTGCCTAAGCCCATGTCCCACAAAGTACTGTAGAGTTACCGAAATGCCAGAAAATTGTGCATTTTAGGACTGAATGTGGAAGAAAGGGATAAAAGCTTGAGGTATACCATTCAGTTAAAGCAGGAAGCTATGGGAAGCTACTTTGTGCTTGAGTTCTGGCAATGTCTGAGGTGTCACCGTTTAGTTGGTGATACCTTGGTTAGCTTTGTCTTTGCTAAAGCAAAACAAAAGCCCCAAATAAACAATTTTCCATAAATGTGGGTGGCACTTTGCTTATAATGCTGCTGGGTAACTCACGAGTACTACTGAGTGTGTTGGTCCACTGGGCCATTTTATGACAACAGGAGGTTTACCAATGCTTAGTGTTCTGCACTAGGAATTTTCTTGACTATTAGTTAACTGTACAGTTGTCATTAAAGATATTGGGGTGTCTCATGCAAACAGCTTCCTGGCACATGGAATTACCTGGGACTCTTGTGGTTCAGGACGAGTGCCACATAACAATATGCCTTCTGATAGGCAACACCTGACAGTGGATTTGCCAGAGGAATAGTTTTCATTAGTGTCTTCCTAAAGTCTGATACTACTGACACACGCATCCCCTGGGATACACAATGTTAGGCAGGAATTGATGTTCTGAAGCTGCTGGAGTGAGCTTGAATTTGCACTGATTATCTCATTGTCACAGACACGCACTGAACAGATGGCAGCACACAGCGCATTACAGAGCCATGCCGGCTTTTGGGGAATACATGCCCCCTTCTGCAAACTTTCCACAACCACACACATTATCTGAACAGCACTCCAACGTATGAGCAAAGGCATTGGTGCTGGTTAATGCAGCTTCTACCCCAGCAAAAGCAAACATGCAGTTTTTGGGACCGATATTCAGCACACAGTGGAAGGAACAATGTGTCCAGCAGAATGCAGAATAAGGTCCTACAATTGCAACAATTCCATCAGGGGTGGCTGATCCCAGACTGATCTACACCCCCACCCTGACGTGAACAGCCGCTGAGTATCTGCATTCTCGTTCCGAACTCATTTTCTCCCCAGACATAAAACAGAAACATCAGACAACATTATTTGCTCTTATGTACAACACCAGCTTGGTGAACACAGTGTTAACGCTTTATGCTGAGTCTCTTTTACTCACACGTCACAGATAGTCCTGTTTCTGCATGACAAATGTAAAGATGCTGATCTTTTAGGTGTGCCCAGAATGATATCACAGCACAACCTACACTGTAAACTTTTCCCTTTTATCTTGTCATCCTTGTTCGTTTATTTCCAAGATGCAAAGCACCTCTATGTGCCATTGGTTTAGATGGGAATATAGTTTCCACAGACCTTACACATTGCATGACCTGAAAAATCCCACATGTGCTAAATATGGTGGCAGAGTCTAGTTTGCAAAACAGCTCTGCTGTTTGGTACCTTAAATTTGTAAATAACTCTAAAGAATGTAGCAGATTATGCCAAGTATCCAGCCTGCAAACAAAATTAGGTACTAATAGCCTTGAATTGTTGGCCACAAAAGGAGTGGCTGTAACAGAAGCTTTTGCTCTTTGGACAGAGAGAGAGCACAAACACCAGGGCTCCTTCTGGGGACTAGCAAAACTTGAACAACAAAGTCAAAAAAGCTTTTAAAAGCTTCCAGATCAGCCACTGGCCATATAAAGCACTGCAGCATGTATCAGGGCTTATTTCTTTTAGCTTGTAGCTTGGTACACTTGATGGGTGCAGCAATGTGTGTAATTTTTTAATTATGAAAATGTTAATCCACTTCTGACAAGTATTAGTTTTAAGGCATGAAACTGAAAATTAATGTAGTTAAACTCACTACTCAATCAAACTTTCCTCCTGATTCATCATTTTCATTACTGTTATGGAAACAGTTTGCGCCTGCACAGAATCATTACTTTTTTTGCTTTAAGAAGGAAGTTTTTAATGTAAGTATATGGGTTCTTGCAAAGTGCTGAAGAAGACATCATTTCTCACCAGGACTCATTTTATACACCTTAAAAAGAGGGCTGTGTTGAGGAAGCAGCAGGGATGTCTTAAGGGGCGAGTCATCAAGTGTCAAGCGGGAGTTGCTTTTACAGTGTATAGGAGGAGTCTTAACCATATTTTAAATGATATTACTGTAAAAACCCTAACTCACGCCTAGCTCTTTTCAGGCCCTTTTGCATTACAGTTTCTAGTTAATGAAGATTGGCTTGTATAATCTTTTAACTCCAGTAAGATTAGAGCAGTGCCTCATGAGCCACCTCAAATGAAGCCAAAACTCGCTCTCTTTTTATTGATCCTCTATACAACAGTGTTGCTTTCTTGACAGGGAGGAAGCTACACAAGGGTCAAGCCAGGTGAAAACTGAAAGATGCGCACTTGTTAATCTGGAAACCCAAATAACTAATAATATCTTCATCATGAGTGAATTAGAAAACTCTTACTGTATTCTGGTTACAATTCTATTTAAGACTTTTGCTCTAACTTGTGTGTATTATAACTAGCATAAGGTTTGCTGCTTTAAACTGCTGCTCAATGATTGATCTAATCAAAACATTAATCTACTGTCTTGATCACTATCCTTTAAAAATATTTGGATTAATGGCTTTATTATTTTCTTTGGACAAGCCAAGTAATTGGCTTGTGTTGCTGTTTTAAACATCAATGAAGGGGTAATTTTTTTTTGAGGTAGAGAACTGGAAGTATGACT
>NW_008605134.1:18678-28406 GCF_000691845.1 Merops nubicus | reverse complement strand
GATTCCTTTGGTCACTAATGGAACTAATCTGGATTATAGAAGTATCTGAATCCTCAACAGTGCTAGTAGCTGAGCTCCACAAAGGACTCTGCAGTTTAACAGAGGAGGTGGTTTAAATATCTGGGTAATGAGCTAGTGTTTTTTTTCACCTCTACATTAAATGTTTGAATCAATAAGAGAAGCATTTAAATGTCTGACCAAAGCCTAGAAATCATAGATAACCACGCTCAGGTTACAGCCACAGGTGACAAAGATGCTCAGTTGATAAATTTAGGCAGTCTGTATGAAATGAACGGTTGGCCTTCACATACTTCCTGTCTGAAGGGTGGTTAACGGCAGCATCGTGACTACTGTAGATTTGTTGGCAGTCTCAGCAGAAAGGCCAAGGGTTGGATGGGTCATGGTGACTGAACTATCCTCTCACCTCTAGAGGTGGTCCCTCCAGGACAGAGATGAGGCACATTGGTGGGGGCAGCGTGGGGAAGCTTGCACGGCTGCCGCCCATGCTGTATCTGTTCTGTGGATAAATAGAGGGCTTCAGCCTCCAGTGTTGTCAATCCAGCACCTTTCACCAGCACTAAATTAAAAAGAATATAAATAAATACCAAAAAAAAAAAAAAAAGGGAAAAAAAAAAAGGATAGAGGTGCATTGGTAGAGCTGCACACGTGATGTTTGTGAAGCACTTGGCTCCAGCCAGTGATACTGATCTCTCTTTTTCACAAGCATCAAACTCATCCAATTAAAAAACAAAACAAAAGGAAAAAATCACCAAGGAGAAAACCAGAGCTGTATTATTAGAGCGGAACTTAAGTGTAAGGGCTTTTTCTCGTTACAAACAACTCCATTCCAGGCAGCCGGGTTGTAATAACCACAAGAGTGACTTGCACACTGGGAAACACAGAGAGCAGCTGGGACTTTACTGGAAATGAAATCCCATAATTGGTGGGTAATGGCAGAATGCTGTGCTCACTTCACTTTAAAGTGAACATAACTGGCAGAGAAGAAATATTATGTCATAGGCTACCAAAACATGCTAGTAAGAGTGAAAAATAAAATACATATATTGAAGTATTTTTTCAAAATCATTACTTAGTTCCCTCATTTGTGGTCATTTACACTGTCTAGTTCTCATCTCTGGGAGGTGCTGTTGGCTCATCCGTTAGCACCATTCCCTTTGCAGCATTCATCGGTTTAGTTTCTAAGCAACAGCAAAGAATACAGTGAAGAGGGAAGCTGGTGATGCTGTGAAGTCATCCAGCTCAGAAGGACTGTCACAGCCTGTCACTGTAAGCACTGGACTTTTAAAGTGGAAAACAGCCTGAGATGCTGTAAGCGCCAAACCCCCTCATATCTCCCAGAAGACTCAGAGCTCACATGCCAGCTGAGGCACATCCATTACATTTCTATTATGCCAGTTTCATCTGGTTACTTTACTACTGGAATTGTCATTATTCTCCTTCCAGCCCTTGGTAATTAGTGAAGCTATATGCCTTAATTTGAAGATGTCCACTTCTCACCTTCCTACTCTGTCTGATCCTTCAATTAAATCACTGTAAATGCATCTGTGTTATAACAACAGCCACTCAATCAAGATTATACTGCAAGACTGAGCAAAAAAGCCCCAGGCTGGCCCGAAAGAAAGCGCCCTTCTCTCTGTTCTCTGTCCATATGGAGACATATGGTTCCCCTGCATGGGAGGAAGGGGTGAGATTTAAATATCAGCCTCTGTGGCTGACCGTGTCCTGGATACCTTCTTCAGATGCCTGTGAAAAGAGGTGTAGAAATTCATGAAGCTGCAACTGAGAATTCAAAATAAGAGGGGAGGTAAAGACCCCAAAATCCTGGAATAGATGTTACCAAAGGTAAGTGATTGCATGACATGGTTTGGCTTCAGCTCTGAGGCTTGGGAAGAAAAAGGTTAGTAGCATCAAGACCAGCTGCTGTAAAGCAACAGGGAGTACCCCTGGTTTGCTTTTGCACGTTTCCTTTTCTCAAGAATTTCCCAGCAGGAAGCCCTTCTTTAACTCCAGTACTTAAAATTTGTATCTTTCAACATTCATCATATACATATGCGTTTGTATACACACAGTTCAACTAACTGCCTCAAGTTCTTTTTTGTGCTGTAATTTGATTAAATGTATAATGTGATTTTTTTTGCTTTTGTCTTCATGATCTCTCTCTTTTAAGTACTGTACCAAAGACTATTCTTGTTTTCCTACAGATTGCCTGCCACAATTTTGTGGCGGAACAATGGAAATCATTATGAAACACAACTGCCTGAAACCAGCATGTATTAGAGATATATCCAAAATTATGCTAAAAAGAAGAATTAAATCAATTTCTGGAGAATGAAAAACAATTTTAAGAAGTAATTTTTGAGGAGGCATTTATAAGTCCAAAAGAGAAACGGTGTATTTCTCAGTGTAGGTGGTCTTTCCCCAGTAAATCAGTGAGGTTGCCAGGTTTAGGGGATGCCTGCAGGTCCAGCTAACCCTTCATTTGGGCCCATCCATTCTTACCTCGAGCACTGGAAGGGGCAGAGTTAATCATCTGGGATGGTGCCGAGTGAGTAGAGCTCAGGCTTGAGGTGGAAGGGCTAGCCTGGGACAAGGATAAAATAGAGACATTGGTGACTGAGCCCTGGTACCTGGATTTAGGGTAAACACACTGCAGGAGGCAGAGAAACCATCAGGGGAGAATCGAGTGGATCAGTGCATTAGATAGCTACTGGCCTCAGATCACCCAGCACAGCCTCTGGCTAGGAATAGCTTCAGTGCAGGCCACTAGCCATCTGCACTCATGACTGGGATCATGTCACCCTTCCCCAAACCCCGAGCGATACCAGCTGCCTGTGTTGAACAGGTCAGATAAATAACACGCTGACTAGCACCTCACTTTCTGAAAGCAACAGTACTGTCTTGGACCACAGTACCAACTTCCACTGTACAAATACAGAACCCTTCTTCCGGGAGTAAACCTGGCTGAATTACTCGGGCTTCTTTCTTGAATTGAGTTATGGATCCTGCCTGTTCAGTTCTGAGACAAACGCGGCGGGACAGACCCCAGCGCGAGCACGGGCGAAACCCGCTCCTCCCGCACCCAGCCCCGCAGAGCAGCTCGGCGCCGCCCCACAGCCAGAGCCGGCTGTGCGGCCGGGTACCTGCATGTGGTACATGTCCTCGGCAGCCTCCCCCACAGAACTGTCTGTTAGGATAACCAGGTTTCCTGTTTCACTGGAGGTGTGGGACGACAGAGAGGATGAGGAGTGTCGGACTGAACCAAGCATGTTCAGTGGGCTGGAATGAAAACAGAGACAAAACAAGAGCGTAATTATTTTCTGAAACTGTGTTTTAATTTGTGAAGCCCAATTTTTGCCAAGCTAGTAAGTACGTACAGTTGTCTACTGCTTGAGGTCACCTCTGTATGTCAAAACACTTTTGAAAAATCAGGCCAAATAAGCTTAAATAAATCCATAAATGTATATGAAGGAAGTGACAATAAGAACACATGTAAGACCACATAATAGGTAGGATGTAGAATTTCAGAATCCAAAGCCAGGTTAACACCACATTGTGACACTAGATTTTGGTTTGTTTATAATTTGTTTATTATTATAATAATTTGCATATGTGGTTTATTTATAACTGAACATTCTGAAATCACTCTCATTTTTATCACTGAAGTATGATGAGTGGGAGCAGCTTTAAAAAACAACATTCCAAAGGAAGCCAAACAGGAGAGACACAGGTCAAAAGAGTTTTCCTTATTGCATCTGTTGGGCCTCAGCATTCCAACTGAAGGCAACTTTGTAGCTCACAGCAAATTAACGCAGCCCAGCTGGTGTGCAGGCTGCACCCTGATCTCACCCATTAAATTAGTGTTTAGTTTGTCACATACAAAGAAAAAAACACGTTCATGGATGTGATATTGTGAATCACACCAATACATATTTTATTCACTATAGAATCTCCTTAGATTGCCTTAAGCACTAAAAAAGCCTTTATAAAAGTGTGAAATTTTGAGGAATAATTATTTATCATCCAGACGCCAACAGTCACCTGCCAAGCCACTGAAGTAGTACAGTATTCAAGACCAAGCTCCCACAGCCTTTCATGCCAGGCTTTAAGAGCAGCTGCGCTACGTAGACCCACCAAGAGAAATAAACACGGAAGAACAGTTAAAAATTCCTAACTTCAGGGACATTGCCGTCACTGTTCCTCATACTGGCACAGACATATACATTTGCAAGTAAACAATTGTAGCTGGATATAAAAACATTGTTTTGCCCTGAAACTCCCAATTTTTATGCTCATCTTGGGATTTTATAGACAAATAATCAGTTTGAATAAGTACTCCCATTTTCAAGTGTTTCTTTGAAAGCTGAGCCATTTGTTGGCATTCTGATAAAAACACCTTGGCAGCCTTCCTTATATTTGGGTTCTGATTTGATCCAAATTATAAAAAACAATGACGTGAAAATGTTTTGTTCCTTAAGAATGGATGTATACCGATCTGGGTTCTAAAACAAGCAGTATTATGGTAGGCAATACCCATCGATTTGCTGTTTGTGTAGTGAAAGTGGGAGAAGTTGGAACCTCCAAAGACAGACTGAATCTGGAGATCCGAGTGGCAGATGTGTTTCTGCCTGTACAGAAGTGAAGCGATGGAGTAACACTTGGAGGTGTTCAGCACTTGCTGCAAAGTGCATTTCTCAACCTTTGGATTCCAGTCCTCAAACTTTAATAATTAGCACTGAATGAGGACAAAAGGCACTTCTGCCAAGACTCATCCTTCTCCTTTTGCTCCTCTGTTAACACCTCTTTGAAGCTCCTTGAATCTTAATGCAACAGTGTGCAGAGATTGTAGATGTTTCAGAAGAAAAAAACATGGTACCTGTGTCGATGCATCAGCTTTATGCTCTCTGGGCTCATAGGTCCATGTGAGACCAGAACATTGCTGCGTGGTGTACTAGTGCCAGAGCAGGCTGGACTCAGCTTATCCAAACCAGGTAACTCCTGCAGAGGAAACGTACTTTAGCTAAGTTGGTCAGAGCAAATCACAAGTTTTCTTCTCAGGAAAATCCTGTTCCCATGTTCTTTACAGTTACCCTGAGATATCGTGTGCTTCCACAGGATAAAGAAGATCAGTGCTTTACAACACCATTCTCTACTTCCAAACACATTCTAGCCACTATTTCAGGAATTTGGGAAGAAAATGGAGGCACAGTGAGACCCAAATTACAGCCACCTACATTTTTGAAAAAAGAAATGTGGACTCGAAAATACAGATCTTGCCCAAACTCTCAAGAAAGGTAGTGAACTCAAACTGGTTACTGTGACCTGTATGGATCTCATCTGCTTTGAAAGAGAAAGGCTGTAGATAAAAATTCTGGTGCTGTTATTTCTGGCCATCCTTGCACAGTGTTTACTCCTAAGAATAAAGGAAAAAGCCTTCGAGTTAGAAGCTACCTTAGTGCATATTCCAGTTGGAAAGTAAAGTGCTAACACACATACTTCAAATAATTCTTTTACATTACAGAAAGCTACCCTTCAGTTTGGTTATGATAATGTTTGAGACAGTGTATAGGTATCCGTGCTTCACTATGTGAGAGAGAGTGAGAGGAGAACATGCTGCAAATTTCTGAGACCCATCTGGCAAAGATAGTTGTCTTGCAATGCTAATACACAGCAGAGGACACAGAGAAGGAAATGTTTCACTTCTAGAGAGGACGACATTTGTACTTTTGGTGTATAAGAGGTGGTGGCAATCATGCTCTGGAGGAAGTTCCATCAAACATACAGGAACTACAGACCTATAATAATGTATGTCCTTATCACCAGAGTGGGATGCCTAATATAACCAACAGTAATTTCTGTCACTGTCTATATAAAACCACTTCTGGAGGGCCTAATCCATGTCATGCTACTCCAAATTACAGCAGTTCTTTCAAAGAGCTCAACCTCTGGTACTTTCTGTTAATCTCTCCTTCCCCTGCTTTATATAATTTTCTGTTATTAGACAGTAACTGAAAACTCAGCTTTACGATTGTTTTGTGATGCAACAAAGAACGTACAAATATTAAAAATTCTAGTTTAAATTAAAGGGGAAGTTAACATACTTACTAGGACAAAATTTTGCACAGAGATCAAGAATTCTTTTGATAATATGGCAATCCAGTAGGCTCAATCAGTGCTGTTATCAGCCCATTTCTTTTGTGAACCTTAATGCAACTGACAGGAGTTTAACTGTAACTGAATAATTCAAAATGGGAAAACTGACTGTCAGCTTACATGGTACAGACTGGATCGCATCATCTGGAACTGGTCTATCAGTTTCTTATGCAGGGGACGCATTTCTGGGTGTACGAATTTCTCATGGACTGCCAGACCCACTCCTAAGACATGCACCTGTTAAAAACAAAACACAGCATCACAAACCCCAATAAATTGTGTTTAAGAGATAGACTAGAAGCCTGTCCCAGAGTTCTGGCTATGAGCAAGAAAGCATTGTAAAACATGCCACTGTTCATTTACAAGGCTGCTGATAATTAAGCAGGCCTAGGAGACGTGGCAAGTTCATATTACTTCAACAAGTACTTTAAGTGTGAGACAACCACATTTATGTCATGTTGGATTACTTGTTAAGAGACAATGGTAAAAAAATTATCCGATTCTCTCTCCGGAGTGAACAGCATTCCATCCTCACACAGATAATGCGTTGTGACAAATTCCTCCCGCCCAGTATCAGAGAAGAGGTCGAAGCTGCCGATGGAGATTTCTAGAAGGAGTTTCTAATAACTGAGCTGGGCAGTGGCAGTGTGGCATGGCATGCACAGTCACTCCTTTCTGTTGCTTGTTATTTATTTTCTAAAGGTCGCTTTTTCAAAGGTCAAACATATAATATTAGTGATTGAATGACATTATATAAGCCCTCAGATGACAGAAAATAGTAATGCTAGCAGGCTTAGGATGTATGTAATTCCCTACATGATCCAAGTCTGTACAAACAATAACTAATTAGTCTTCAAACATCCTCTTGAGGATTGAAGGGAGATAAGCATTATCTTTGTTTTACAGAGGGGAAATCTGAAATGCAGTTAAGTGATTTGTTGAAGAAAAAAGGATAGTAGCTCTATTCAGACTGGGACACATTGTTTAATGGGGCATATCTTGCCAAACTTTCTGTTAAGAGTGATGAGATTTTCTGATTTTACTCCCATCAAAGCATCCAGCTAGCTTTATCTACCAAGATGTTTCATGGATAGACTAAGGAAAAATAAAAACTGCAGAGAATATAAACAGACATTAAGTTTTCCCATGTTGCTCTGCCAGCTTAATCTCAAGCCTCATCTGTCCTGCCTCTGAATATCTTTGAAAATTACCAGGAAGACATAATTCAAAATGCCAAAAATGAATGGCAGGCTTGAAACATGGCAAGAGATCTGCTGGATAATAAACGGAGATAACACAATTACTGCACTTTCAGCTGAGCTTCACCTTGTGTCCCGGAAGCTGAATGGGTTGTTCATAAACTCATTTGCTATCTCCCCTATTTTTTGTTTAAATGTACTTTAGATTTCCTGTACCAAAATTCTTTGCTTCTGAATGAATCAGTTGGATCTGGTATGTTTAGACTGACTGGAGATGAATTCAGACACAGTAGCAATACTCTTTTGCATGTGAAAACCAGTACCTGTTCCTGCATGAGTTCCTTGAGCTGTGTGATCTTCTCTGCATCTCCAGGGTGCTTTGTGATATAATCTTTATCAAAAAAGGCCTGTAGGAAAAGGGAAGAAAAAGCCTTCTGCTTATTGGAAGATATTTCAGTGTAACTAGGTGTTAAAGGTGGAGAGGCAAAGGTCCAAAAATCTTAGAAAAACTAAATATATTAGGCTATCAGCAGCAGCTCAGTTTTATTGCTTTTAGCACTCTGGGATCCATGCAAAGCTACGGTAGTTTTGGCAGCCCAGGCGGTTCTGCTGAAACATGAATCTGGCCAAGTTTCCCCATGTGACAGTGGTGACACCGCTAAGCCTCATCTCATCCAGTTACCTGCATTTGCTATTGTTTCCTCCACGTAACAGCCTGAAGTGAAAACTGCTCAGTGAGTCAAGTGGTAACTGATGTAAAGCACCACAAGCGTTCTCTTCCTGGCTCTGTGGAGAAGATGTGGTACCACACCCCTGGACCACTGCTGCCATTTTTCAGTATTTCACCCTAGACTTACCTTTTGCAATGCAGAGTTTAAGTAACAGTTTGCCAGAGATTATGCCACATAACATAGTGCATATAATATCACTTTAGGGTTACAGTGAGTCTGAAATTAGGCTAGCAAAGATAATAGTTGAGAAGCATGAATTAGCAGCTTTTTGTGATTACAGTCCCAGTCATCATGATTCCCACCCACTCTACTGCAAAATGGATTTATAATGTAAGCAGTATAAAAAAATCTGCTTCACTCTTACCTGCCAAGTGAGGATTCTCAGGTAAGCCAAGTTTCATTCTTGAGAAACCCCACTGCCAACCATACCTACTTCAGTGCCACATCCCAACTCCACCTTTGCCCCTCCTGTTGACATGGGGCTATGCAAGCACTGACACAGAATAACCAAGCATGGCTATTAACCTCAGATTTAGACAATATGCATGAAAGGTTCTTATCTTATTAAGTCATACTTTCTTTGAAACAGAAATGGAAATAAAAGCGAAAGAAGGTGATACTAAATTCCAAAGCAGAGCCTGGCTTACCTCCTGGTATCGTGCAATTCCCCCATTGACAGCTGCATCAATCACTCCATTCAGACACATGCTGAGAAGATTGATGTTACCATGCATTTGTTTATGCTGGTACTGGCTTATCAGTGTTCTCAGCTCCTGGTTTTTGTTCTCAACCACTTGAATGGCATTTTCCAAAGGACTTACTTCAACCTCAAAGGCAATAGAATACACTTTAATTCCATGGACACCTGAGATTTATCATCTTCCTTGTAATGAAATGACACTTTAAGATTCTTCAGTGATCTCTAAGTTTTTAATGCTTTGTAGAAAATTAGCTACATTAACAAATTTCACTGTTGGCAATGCTGTATTTCAGGTCACTGAGTTGTGATAACTTCTTTCTGTATACTGAAGACATGGCAACAATGCAATTATTCCATCTTTTGGGCACTCTCTCTATTAGACTGTCATGTTCTCTCAATGTAATTCCCCAGCAATTATTTAGATAAAGTGGTGTACAAAAGACATATTTAATCATGGGTAAACTTCATCACTTCAAACGGCAAGATTTCAGTCAAAGGAGTTGTAAGTCGCTTATCCCATGCCCTCAGTAACTCATAATTTCAAACCCAAATTACAGGAACTATGAGCATTACCAGTTCTCTTCTTTCCACTTCAAACCAACGAGAGATCCCAGGCAAACTGTGAGTCAAGGTCAGAGTTGTACGTTCAATCCACAAGCTCTGCAAAGAGTAATTGAGGATGTCAGGTACACAGTGAATCACAGTCACATCATCTGTACACTTATTACACATGTTAAGGGTATAAAGTTCAGAAGAGGATATATTAATCTCCTGAGCATTAACTTACCTTGCAGAATGTCATGCTGAAAGTCACTTGAACAACAAAACCAGAATTCAGTACACCCCAAAGCAACACATTCGACATTTCTATGAATTTTTAAAGGTTGACCACCAATTCGGTCATGGGAACCAAAAAGAGATTGTGGA
>NW_008605134.1:0-18647 GCF_000691845.1 Merops nubicus | reverse complement strand
AAAGAAAAAAATTTCAGCCAAACAAAAAAAAACCATCCTTGCTTCAAAGTGCATTTCTCTTGGCACTAAATTTACTCACCTTTAAACTGGACAGTGCTTTACTGAGGTCCGATGTGTAACCACTGGACTCAACAGCTACTTGTTATTTGAGTTACTACAGTATCTTTGGCCATCAAATCAGGATTCCTTGAAAGGCTGCACCATTATAAAATAACAAGACAGTACTTGCCTTGAGGAGATTAATACTTATTATCACTGCTTATTTGCTACTTCTACCTTGAATTCATTCTCCTTGTCCTTTGGGCCTTTGTGGAAGGGCCTGTCATAGCGGAACTTCCGGATGTTGTTGACGCGGTAGAAGCTCTTTATGCGATCAGGGACACGGTCCATTTGCAGCACATCGATGTTGTCTGGGATGGGGGTCACCGCATAGATCTGTAAATCTGTAAGTGACGTAGTCAAAGAAAGCTACGGGACATCAAACTGGAAAGCCAGCTTTGCTGTGGAAAGGAGCAGGATGGTCGTCTCAGAAAGTCATGATCCTCTGGTTTCCAACACTCTTCTTTTGTGAGGGACACAGCAGAATACTAGACTAAAATGACTAGAAGAGTCCACAGAGTTGCAGTATCTCACAGCCAGACTCACCAAAGAGGGAGACAGCTGGGCATGCAAAGAGTATGTAGTAAGACATCCAAAACACCTACAGCAGGCAAAACATCCAGTCCCTGTTAGTTTTAAATAGAGCTAAGTGCCTCATTTGTGCAGGAACTTTAGCAGGTATTGATGGATTTAGGTTCCTAAATATGTAATATTTCCCTTTGATAGGTATCGCCTTCCTTACCTCAGCTCTGTCTACGAACCAAAGTTATCCTTATTTCATCAACTTACGGTCCGCTTTAATTAAAGTGGTTTAACCTCAGTGTTACAGACAAGCTCTCTGCACGCAAAACCAAACAAACTGAAATGTACGTACAAACAACCTTTCTGCCTATCTAAGTATCAGTGTTACAGAGCACAGAAGAGTGAAGGGCACATGTCAGGAAAGGCAAGTGGGAAACAGAACCCACTGCAGGAGGTGTCATTTGCTGACAGTGTCCTTAGGGTTAGTCCTGCGCAATGTCCTTGCTGTGGTCACACAAGCCACAAACAGTGATGTCCTGATGACTAAAATCTCCAAAAGTCTCTGCAGAGCCATTAAATGTTATGTGGGTCAGTCTATCAACGTGACATCATATTGGTTGCATTGCAACACGCTACAGAGATTGCTAGTAAGAAGAATGAGATTCAGAGTCTAGCAGTTTAAAAGAAAGGGAGACTTAAAAAAAAAAAAAATACTAATGTGAAAAATGAACACAATGGAAAATAACATGTTGGAATTACTATCTGTTCCCAACAAAATATTCTTCAAGAGAAGGTATTTGGAGTTCTTTTTATGACACAAAACATGCACTGTGGCAACACTGCTGGGTCAAAGTTAAAACACGGATGTGACCAAGCACAGCTTTCCCCCTTACACACCGAGTATGACCTGTGTTGATCTCTGAATAAAGAGTGACTGTTCTCTCCAACGATACACAGCACAAGGAACTGGTTAATGCCTACTGTAGACTGGTGTATAGTTTTGTCCATGGCTGTACCTAAGACACTCAGGAACTGAAGCATCTGAGCTGATCACTTTTCAACACCTTCCTCCTCTGTGCCGTCCCCGAGTTGTTCTAATCACAGTTTGCCCCTTCACTGAAGGATACACTGGGCATCACACTGCAATATGGAGTCATCCGGGTGGTTTGGATGCTGCATTGCAATGGCTTGTGGGAACTCACTCAGCATCCTCTGCTGGAAGGCTTCCAGCCTCTCGTAGTCGTGACCCCGACATACATACTCCTTGTTCTGCAAGGACAAACATAAATTAGTCTCCTTAAAAATAAGTTAAATTCTGTCGACTTTGATCTCACTTAAAATTTTACTGCTTTAAAACCAAAGATAAATGACAATGTCCATATGCTAATGTGAGAGTAAAATGTGCATTTAACACAGCTGTATATTTTATTCCTTTTTCTTTTCAATGTATTTCATCAAGAAGTGATAAGTAGACTACTTCGCTGATCCCTCAGCAGACAGATGACTCTGATTCACACATGTAGCACTCAGTCCTACTGTCTTTTCTTATTTGCTTTCCAGACAACTGAAAAGGGTCTGCTTTTTAATTGGTCTGCACTGAAACATATCAGCCAAAACTTAAGTCACCAGCTCGGCTGGAAAGGCTGCCGTCAAATACAATTTACAGCAGACTGATAAAAATCCTACGGATTTCATAGAACAGAGGGAGATACATGTTTATCAATTTAGCAGTTAGGCTTAGGAAGCAGTTGTAATGAACTGTTCACAAAAAAAAACATTGTTTAATCCTTGCTGTACTGTCATAGCCATACAATCTGCCTCTGATCGTGTAGAACAATACATCCTCAGGAACTCCCTGAAGGAGTAATATGGAAAAGCCTTATCAAGAATTCTCTGTGGCGACTTGGCAAATTCCCCTTCAGCCTTAAAAGCATTTTCCTCTCCATGAACAAAATTTAATTTCTGCTGGTAATGAAAGCTTGTGTTGAGATATGCCTCTTGAGGCACTAAACCACTTCTGCATTGGTCTTGGATGCATTTTGAGCTATCTCAAACTTTGAACAGGAAGACACAGGATTTCTAAAGTCCTCAGTGTCATGAAGATTGTATTCCATTGCCTTAACCCTATTACCACGAAACGCAGTTTCGATTGCTGTTAAAACGTCTCCTGACGTGAGACTAGCCGAAGCGCGCAAATTCTCTAACTCTGGTAGTTTAAACTCATAACAATAATTGGAAGTACAGGGAGATCTTTCACCTTCAGAAAAACCAAAAAGAATCCCAGCAAACACGAACTGTTCCCCTCCCCTTCTACCTCTTGAATTTAGAAGCGGCAGTATATGCAATGTTTTCTTAGTTGCTCTGGAAAAGAGTTCTGGCCAAGCAGTTCTTGATCTTGTTACAAAATCGGAGCGAAAGCGATTATAAAACAGCCAATCGGTGCAGTTGTCTTTGGCTTTGCATGTCAACTTTATGGGACAGATCTTATCTTCCAGCTGTGACATACATCACTTTGTATGCATCAGTCACAACCAATCAGCAACCAATGAACTGGGAAAAAAACTGCATGATGAGTCTTGACAGTTCAGTCTGTAATGCCCAAACTTTGCAGCTATTATTAAATTTGGAGTGAGTCCATGTTTGAAGGTGAATCTCTTGACACTGTGTTCTTTATTTCAGCTTTAGATTGCAGCAATCCAGAAACTATAAGCCTATAAATAAAGTTATTGTCATTCTAAAAATAATGCCCTGGAAACACCTCAAAGCTAAATTTAATAGACTTTTCAGACAGATGCCAACACAAGATCTCAGAACGCAGCTTGTCAGGCCTTACTTGAACTTCTGGTAGGCAGAAGGCATGGACAATTTTAATTTACTTATGTAGGAAGGCTAGAAATAGATGCAGAATTTGTAGAAACATGGACAATGACTTCTCTAGACAAAGGGTCTTCAAAATCTAAGATGAAGAAAGAAGTGGCTTTCTGTCTGAAGCAATACAGCAATGAGAGAAAGGCATGGAGTTATTTCATGAATTGAAAATTTTAAATCCGTGTAAATCACGTAAATCTTTTTCTTCTCTAAAATAGCTACTTCCAATCTCTTTACAGTGTGATCCATGCTGATGTGACTGCTAATGGGCTTAGTCTGTGCTTCTCAATGTGTATGCTGTATGGATCATTAGAGAGAGAAAGGAGGAGGATGACTTTTAATGAGATTGCTACATTAGTAATCTGCTATCAGAAGTACTGCTACCAAATATAACTGCAGAATTAACAAGGATTATAATTATATACACTCATGTTCACTGTTCATGTCTTCAGTCAAGTATTCAGATTGTTACACCGTTTTGCAGAGAGAAGTGCTGTGCCCTGAAAACTCCCGCAGGGTTAAACATACAGGCCATGCAGGACCCGAGATGAAACTGAGGGATCCATAACATAATATCCCTCCTGTCAGAAGCTAGATGCACTGATGCTACTTCAAAAGGTAGGAATGCTTATTTGCCGTGACGACTTTGTTGTCATTCATTTTCTGAAACATCTGTTGTTAAGATATGAAAAAAAGAGAAAGTATCAGTTTTCTCTGGAGGTTCATGGGAGGGCAGCTGCTGCCTCGTCCCGCAGCTCTTGGCATCCCCCCGGATCCTCTGCAGCGCATTCCTCACAGAGGCTCAGGCTGCTGTGTTACGGCGCTGCTCAGCCTCACCTTCGAGGAACATGAAGCCACCCTTTACCCACTGTTCTTTTCACCTGATTAACTCCAACTTGCCTTCACTTGCTCTGTCCTTGTTTCCATTAGAAGACTGTAATTAAAGACCAGTGCTTAAATCCCAGTTAAAAAAACCCCCAACTTAGTAATCAGAGGGAAATTTAAGAGCTCAGATTTCAAAATGGTATGATTTAGTTTTCTGTAGCTTTTTACTGTGTAACTCAAGAGTGGTGCCACCTCTTGCCAGACTATTTCTTTAAAGAGAACACAAACCATGCACCTCCAGTCCTTGAAAGCACGCTTCAGGTTAGCTTGTCCTGTCAAGCTAGATGGCATCTACCATCAATTTTCAGACAGTTCTTACAGCAGTTGTCAGTTGTCAATATGAACAATCATATTGCTTCCTTGCTCTTAACTAGCAACAGGACACTGTATGAACAAATAGTCATTTTAAGTTTTGATTTCTCTTTAGGAAAAGAAGTTAGTTTCACTTTTAAAATGGATTGTAGACCCAGCTTATCCTGTATACAGCGGTGGACAGTAGGCTCAAAGGGATGACATGTCCAGAGAAGCTGCTAGGTTTTTTGTTGAAGAGAGATGAAATTTTTGCTTGTAGACAGCATAAGATAGTCGTTAGTCTGGTATCAGAGTAATTCTGTCATGTGAGACTTTTTAAAGTGTGATAAATTGAGATGATGAAAATTAGTTGAGTAATGACCCAACATTGCTGCAATACAGCATTTGGCTTAATATAGAGGCAATTTGTGCTGCATCTGCAGATTGTCAAAAATACACAGAGGCACAAGTCAAATTTCTGATCTCTGTTCCCAAGAACATTCCCAAAAGACAAAATCCTTCAGTTCAGCCAGAAAGCTGTTTCTGTCTGTGCCAGCACAGAAACATAAGCTGAATGGCAGACTTCGTATCTCCGCAACAAAGATACAATGCCTCAACTGCTACTCTGAGCCCAGTCACTTTGTCATACTTTGTAGAAGTTTGGCTTACCCGCAAGAAAAATGGGAATTTCCGACCATAAAAACCGACTCTGAAAAACTCAGGTTCTAAGCGCTGCTGTTCCATGATGTTATCGTAATAAGTAGCTTCCATTTTCTGCAGAGGAAAAAGCTGCTATCAGACCCTTAAAGCTGCACTTAAAACATTAGTCCCAAGACACAGTAAAATAGCACATTTGCCCCCACAATTTTTAATGAAAAGATCGAAATCCTTTTAAAGATAAAACTTATTAATTAAACAGTTCACATAATGAAACAGCCTATAGGATCAGTATACTCATTTTACAGTCTTGGAGATGACATATGAAAATTTTTCTGTCGTATCTCATTTGAAATTAAACAAGTCTTGCATGTAATTTATTTTGCATTGCAGAATTAATGGCAAAACTGAGATTAAGATCTATGTTGCCTGGTTCACAGTGTCCTACTCTCTCCTACAGCTCAAACTCTATACCACTGTTTGGAAAATTATATCAATTCAATTGGGTTCGCCTTAATTGAGTTGAGGGGCATGAAAACGGATGAAATAAAATTAAATCTTCTACAGCTCTGTGCACCAGTCGGTCTAACATGGAAGAAAAAAAAAGGATTTGGAAAAAGTAAAAGGACTTTTCTCTAGTTCCAATTACTAGTTTTGTGGCACCATGCTGGCATTTCTATCAAGAGTGGGATCTCAAGACCCCTTGCCAAACTGAACCTCAGTTGAAAGGCTCACAGAATTTCACTATAGCAAGCAGATATCTTTTTACAGAGAAGAATCAGTTTGATGTCATTGTTTTCACTGCAGGAAACCCTAACTTTGACTCAGAATATGTCATCAAGGTTTTGTTCTTGGTTCCCACACATATTAACTCCTTTTCTAAACTGGAGACGGTCCCACTTTTACTGGAGTAAAAGCAGCAAGAATAAAGGAATGTGTTGAATAATGCATAGAGAAAAACTCTTCAGAGTGGGGAGAAATTAAAGCCAGTTCACATCAACACAGATTTAGGCAATCTGAACAGAAAACAGATCACACACAGGTGAGCAAAG
The DNA here is from genome assembly GCF_000691845.1 of Merops nubicus. Lineage (NCBI taxonomy): Eukaryota > Metazoa > Chordata > Aves > Coraciiformes > Meropidae > Merops > Merops nubicus. Next base: position 12,273 of record NW_008605134.1, on the reverse strand, counting down.
CGATGAGGTGAACTGTTTCCAGTGAGCAGCTGAGATGACCTTCACCTGCCAGCTGATTAAATCCAAATAATCAAGAAGCAGCAAGAACAGCTAATTTACTGATTCTTCTTAGGAAAGCAAGTCTTGATGCACAACTTAACTGAGCCTTTAGAAAGCTTGTTTCCTGATCATTCATGATCAGTTGACCAGTACATAATTCCTGTACACCAGGGTAAGTTTTCACACTGCTCTGCTTTAGATGTCTACAATAAACAAGCACACAGTGATGGTCACCTGAACTCTCTTTAGGGCCACCCTGAAGAAAACAGGCTCTTCAGAATTGCAGTTCATGAGACCCACTTAGACAAGTATCTTCAGATAAGAATAAATTTGACTTTTAACAAGAATTTAAACCACTGGGTATAGAAATACATCCACACAGCAGAAATCTTAAGTTTGGATACATGAACACTACTGCAGGGACAAAAGCAGATGAATTATTTTCACATTCATAAAGTTTTTAAATAACCAGAACTTGACTTTTTCCAATTAAAGCACATGCTGCAAATACACCCTTATTTCATCACGTGTTTGGTTTTGCCACAGGACCAGACTCCTCTAAATTGACAAGAATGCCATCAAGTGTTTGCCTTCTCTATTCCTTGTCTCTTGTTCCTCTTACAAGTCAATTGAGGCACAAGCTGCCCTTGATATTCTTGGAATTAAAATGAAATATTAATATGCAACTTATTTTTTTTTAAATAAAAAAGATATTTTATGTAAAAATATAATTAAGCAACTGCAATAGCAAGCCCAGCTCCTGTGTGTGCTGTCTTCCACAGGCTCATGGGAGTTTACTGCTAGCAGACTTAGGAATTACTTCGGTGGACCTATAAAGTCATCGAAATGGATCAATGGCAAAAGCGTTGCTGTAAATGCATGGAGCTGTATAGGGAACATGATTATTTTTTAAATTCAGAATGTTCTAACAGGACAGGAAAATTCTGTGGGAAATGACATGAGAATCTACAAGGAGAGGAAGTGCTGCTACTTACACGAATCCAGCTGAGGCTCTGGTAATCATATAGACTTTCGTACTGCAGGGCCAGTTCTCTGCACAGGGGGATTCCAAACTCCCAGCTCTGTGAAACCAAAGCAAATCACAATCACAGCACACAGATTGTTACTGCCAGCTCAGCTGAAAGGAATATGGAAACACAGTTTTGGGGATTCATTTGGTATGAAATGCCAGGGATTAGATGTGATGACATACAGTTTCCATTGACTATCAGATGAATTCCTTCTTCAAGACGGTTAACGGAGGCTTATGTTACACTGAAATCACACACACACTGCTTGCTACTGACAGTTCACTCATGAGACCGGAAGCTCACTTGGAGAAAGACAATACAAGTAATAATTTTTCTTCCTGTTAGACAAAATCTCATTTGCTTTCTGCACCAAAACCTCCTGGAGTAAAGAGTTAGGGCTTCACTCCTCATCAGAACACTCCCTGTCCCAGGGCTACTGCTTCCTGCTGAAAGCAAGAACCTGCCAAGCAATGGGAAACACTCCAACACAGATCCCAGAGCCTCAAAACAGAGCTGCAGCACTGCATCGAGTCAACATCCAGATACAGAACTGGAAGCAAAACTCATTTCTTCAGCTTGCAGTCTGCATACAACAGACCTTTTCTAGCACACAATAGCTGTCACCCTCAGAGGTAAGGGAGACTGAGTTTGGGCATGCCTACGTTGAGAGAAAGACTCCTTTGTTACCTCACTTAGTTTGAGTGCTCATTGTACACCTGTGAACTGGAATCTCCTCTCCCATCACCTGCAGAGCCTGGAAGCCTTTTGGGGGAACAACTGTTCCCTACCATACTCATCTAAAGGATCTGGAACACCAAAGTCTCAGCTGAACCTTTCCTGGATTAACTTTTGTGTGTTACTGGGCTAAGTTGCCAGTTGTTTTAACGAGGACCGTCTTGTAGTGAAAACAAAATTAACGTGTGATTTAGACTCTCACCTTAAGTTTTAAGAATATTAATAGCAATATTGTAGTTTATTTGTGACTCTACACTGTCACCAAAATGCATTGAAAGACCAGTTACTTGACTACTCAGGTTTTTGTGATCTCAAATTAAAGAGGATTTTTGCTGTGGGTTGTCAAAGTCCATGACATACAAACTGATAAACTGCATTGGGGTCAACAACATTAACCAGTGAAGTGTTTATATTGGCAAACACAAATACCACTACATTTTTTTTATAGCTTTTAATATTCTTTATGGAGATATTATACGTAGATTTTTCCGTCCTTAGATGATCTGTATGTACTTGAAAGAATGGAAAAGTGTCTTCTTGAAGAAAGCATCCAGGAGTAAATGGCTTCTGTCACAGTGAGTGTGAGCAGTCCTGCTTCCAGATGGGATGCTGGGGCTAAAGCCTACATAATTCTTTAATCTGTTTTCCAGATAGAAGCAGAAAGCCAGCTGGCTGTCTTCCCTTCAGGTGATCCTACATATGTAACTTTTTCATGCTGCTTTTGTGATGTGAATTACATTAACAACCTGTAACCACACCTTAGTTCTCCTTATACCAGCTTTTCTACATATACCCTGGTACTGTTCCTGTCATCCTAACTCAGGCTTTCTCTCTTTGTTTCAGTTAGATTTCCACACAGAGAAATTCCACTGTGCTAGCTGAACATGCTGTAGATACAAGATGAGATAGAGAGGTGAAGAAACATACAGGCAACTTCTTAGAGAGAAAAAAGTTTGCAGATATTTGAAAGAAAAAGAGAATGAATAGATATCTGATTCGCTGTGCTCCTCAGTTTTAAAATCTGTGGTGTTAATGAATACCATCTTCAGAGTGTAGAAATTTAATATGTAGTTCCATGTGCTATGCAATTGTCACTTCCCTCTAAAGCATCATTCCTCCCCCTTTCAAATAATTTCCTAACGTCTCCACTGCTAATTTCCCTCATCACTGCTTTGTTTTGCTGACGTCTGATCTGTTTGCATGTTCTTTATTATGTCTTTCACTTGAAAAGCACTTTCATAGGACATTTATTGCAGCTTTCTCCTAAGGCACCAGCAGCTCTCAGCTGAGCACTACTGACTGCAGACGAGAAGGCACAGATAGAGACAATCAACATTTATGAATGGCAACCTTTATTTACTTGCATCCCAGTGTGCAGATTTCTTTTGGAAATATGACTCACATGAGGGTGGCACAAGAGAAATTAGTACAAAAGTTGGGAATGGAGCACATGATCAAAAAATGAAGTGCTTTGGAAATACAGCTTTGAGTCTCTCTCAGCACTTGAGTGGCACTAAGGAGAATACACGCCATGATGCTGTGATGGGAGCTGGGCAGAGTTTTTAATTACTAAAATCTAACATGAACGAGACAGAAAGGGTTGTGTAGTTTTCATGCTATTGCTATCCAGAAGCATGATCAATTGGATTCTAACCGTTTCATACAGTCTTCTTCAACCAGAAAATCTTGAGTTTTAACAGATAAAATCCTTAACTGTCAGTTAAAAAAAAATTCTCCTTTAAAGTTACACACTTGCACATACTGCTGACTGAGCCCTAAACCAATTCAAAGCATAGCAGAGAGCAGCGGGACTGAGCACACGACTGGAGCAAAGGCTGAAAGGGCTTTGGAACACCTTGTTCTTTCCTAGAATGGGGCTGCTACAGACAGTGCTGGGAAGGTGCTCCTCGCCTGCCATGGGCCATGTCTCCACTGTGCCCTCTGCTGGGACACCCTTTAAGTCGAAACCAAAACTGTCACAATGTCTTGTGGCCACAGTTTGCTCCTGTTCCTGTGCTGAGAATATTTTCCCATTAAAAAATACAGAATCTTTATGCCCCTCTCATGCTGCTTTGACCCCCCTTACTTAGTGAAAGATACCAGGAGCAGCATGAGAAGCTTAACTCTTGAAATTCACCTGAAGGACACAAAACAACAAATTCCACTCTTCAGGACCCGAGGAGGGACCACCTTAGGGTGGTGCAGAAAGAAACTATCAGACACAAGTTGAATTTCTTCCATTCCCTGAGCTGTTCCCTGTTACGCAGCAACAGAAAGAGCGCTGAAAAGCAGCAGGAGGATTTGGCTTCTCAGCATCTTTCTCTGCCACAATTTGAGTGACACACACACACTGCTTAAGTGGATTATTTAATCATTCAGCTACCATTTATAATAAAGGACGATTAAAACACAAAGACAAGTAACTCTACGAACATCCAGCAGGGAAAAAAAAACTCAAGAGGTTAACACTCTATAATCTGTAAGGAGTTTTATAGCAAAATTACATCTGTCAAGTTTTTAACTCCCTTTCAGTCCATGTACGGATTGCCTGTTTTTATCAAAAATACAGGCTCACTTGCTTCAATTAGTCTGTGTATCATCCTTGTCTAGACAGCACAGTACTGCAATATGAGCATGAGTCAGTAATCAACTTATTTTAAGCACAGTCTGAAAACCCCTGAAAATTCCTAAAACTAAAAAGAGAACCACATGCAGTATTATTACAAAAAAACCCAATTCTGGCAAAAGAAAAATAAAATCCTTTTTAATGAATCACTTCCTCAAAGAACCTGCCTTCCTTTTGCAGGTTCTGTAGAGAATGTCTCTGCCACATGCAGCTTTCCATTATCAGGGCTAGGAAAGAATTATCTGGGATGGCAATGCTACATGAACCAAATCCCGTTGTGTTTAATGCCACTGTCATTGCTCTCACAGGCAAAACCAACCCTGGGGCACACAGATGTACGTTATCTTCCAACAGTATAAGCTGCAGGAATTTTTCTAGAGATGGGAAAAATTTAAAAATATTCTGACAGATGATATTGCTTTTAAGGTTCACCTCTAAAACGTTCCCAGAACACCATGACAGAAGGGATTATAACACCTACGTCTGCAGGGTTTAGAAAAAAAAAATATTGTAGGAAAAACAAAATTGAACTGTATTGATTTTCTTCTTCTGCAATGGATGGAACTGCACTTTAGCAGAAAGCCACTTCAAATGATACCAGTGACACTGAAAATACTTCAGTCTTTTTTAATAAAGGGACTCCTACAGTGAATTGCCTCAATTTGCCTGTATAGGTTAGAAAGAAAACAATTCCTAAAGTGAGTCATAATACAGCAATTTGCATAGACAACGACAAAACACCATCCTGCCCCTTGAAAGCTAAGGAGCTGGCTTTCACAGAGCTTCCTGATGTATCAGGCCATCCAAAGTTTGGTTTAAAGGCATAAAAATATTTAGGTGTTTTTCCTGGTGGGCTGCCTAAACTAGTTCCAAATGTTATGCATCATGAAATACCCATATCCATTCTCTCATCTGTTTTTTTCGTTCAGAAAAGAGAGAGTCAAGAAGGAATTTTTCATACAAAATTATTTCCAGACTACTGAACTGGGATGACAGGCTTGCAAGCCCTAAGTCAGTCAGGAAAAGGGAAGGAAGCTGCTGGAAGAGAGAAGAAGTTGGCATACCTTCCCTTTGTTGAAGTAATGGATAATCTTACGGCACAGACCTTCCTTACGTTGCCACTCTGACTGAGATGGATAATGCAGGAACTCTCTCAGAGGTCTGTCCTCCCACTGAAGCAACTCACAGTACAAAAGCAAAGTAAATGCAGCCTCTGTTGGAAATGCAGTTATTGAACACTGAATCAATACAACAAATAAATACAGCCAAAACACTGAAAGGTCACTAGACATGCTTCTTAAACAGTCTAGGATTTCTAATGTACAATTTCAGAAAAATTCTGAAGTCTCAGATGATCATTAAATTATTCAATTACATAAAGTAGCAGCAGAAAGCTGTTTCCTATGATCCTAATTTTTAGATACAGATCTGCCAAGTTTCTTTTCACTAGCTACTTGATTTAAATGCACAGCCAGATATTCAAATATGTAACTGGATTTGTGGCCTGCAACTGTCAACAGAGCTTGGACAACACACAATTAAAGTCCATACGCTTCCTAAGTGCTCCTAAACACCACAATGCAAGGGAATATGGCAAATAATAACATAAGGGTGGTTTTGTGGTTTGAATCTTCCTTTAGTTTTGATTCCACTGATGTGATTTTTTTTCATCAGTGTTCCCAATAAAATGCTTTAATGTAAAATTTGGGGTGTAACGGCATAGTCACATGATTGTGTGGGCACAGATATATTATTTCACTTGAGGGAATGGGCTGGACCTCAGCTTTTCTTCCCAACAGCCATAACTGATACATACAAATTTCTTCCAAAAAGTACTACTCAGATGTGAGAAGGTAACACTGGCACAGTCACGAACTTCCACCAGGATTTTAAACAGACCCCATACGATATCTTGCTAACCTGTATAGTTCTCAGCCTGCAGGTGCATGTCACAGAGCTTATGGATATAGCGGATGTACATCTCCTCTTTGTTGATTTCGGATTTATAGAAATTCTAGGAAAGGAAAGAGAGTTGTTATTGACACTTTTCCTTCACTCAAGACTATCAGCAGCATCTGTGTGCAAAAAAAGGTACTGAAAAGAGAATACATTATCAGTGTAAAGGAAAAGTCAATGCTCTTCTCACATTCACACTGATTTAACCCACTAATTTTATAGTGTTATGCATTTTTTTTTTTCAAGTGAAGGTAGTCAAAAGCTGAAAGAAAAGGTGAGAGGGGTTGTAGAACCTCTGTCACAGGGATACTCGGAACTCAGCCGGACAAGGTCCTGAGGAGCCTCAACTGTTTGGCCCTGCTTTAAGCAGAGTTGGACCAGAGACTTCCAGGGGATCCTCACAACCCCTGACGTTCTGTTCTGTCACCCCGCTGCGTGACACAGATTCCTACCCCAGCCTTTCCAGTTACAACAACACAGCACGGTCTCAAAGACAGATCAAGGAAACATCTTTACCATGAGGTTAACAGTGCAGCCAATTTTCTTGTTTTCCGTTTCATCTCCTTTCATACAGTCCCTAAAAAAGCAGAGCGATGTTGAAACATACATTTGCAAAAAAGTCCTCTTAAAATAAATTTAAAGCTAGCTATCTTATCCTCTGGTTTCCTTGGATCACAAACATCAGTTAATCATGTATTTTATTTTAATAAAGTTCCTCTAAGAAAACTTTCTGTATTATGGTTTAAATGATAGGAGAACTGAGTGTTCTCTTACATGCCTGCATCTGAGAATGAGCACCCAAAATGACTGCTACTTCTTACAAGAATCTGAGCAAAAACCAGGTAATAGTGGCATTTATAAATTCAGCTATCCAGTGTAGTGTTGGCACACTGAAAGATACAACCTGAGTAACTTAGACTAGATTACTAATGTTTTCACAGCTAAGATTTATTTTTTATATATTTTATTTGCATTGAACTTATCTTTAATTGCTGAAAATTGTAGAAATTTTATCTATTCAAGCAGTACAAAGTTAAAGGCTTCAAAAATTACTAATCTTGACTTGAAAATTTAACACTCTCGTGAAGAGACAAGAATTTTAAAGCAGCGACACAGCAAACTGTCTTGAGAACTCCTGTGTCAGCTAACTGGCAGCTGGACTCTAAGAGATGCCTGTGGACTGCCAAATGCTAGCATAGCTCCCTGTTCTGCTCTGGGAATGAAAAGAATACGCTGTGTATTACAATTCAACTAACACCAGGTATCTGTTCTGCAATTAAGCATGAAAAGGTCTGTGTATCAAAGCTGCACTGATAGCACATTTCATTTAAAAAATCAGCTTCCTTGCCTTCCATTTAATTGTGCCTCAGATACCTGATCCTGTGTAGTAGTTGTACAGCAGCTGTTGTCAGGAAGGAAACAAGAAATTGGATCAAACTGGCAAGAATAACAAACAGAGCAAACTAAAAAGCACAGAGAAGGATTTGGGACTGCAGAATACCCAGCCCTGTCACAGGTTTTCACCTAGAATGAGCAGCAGCAGGAGAAAACATTACTTGAACTCCTGTCAGTAAGCTAAAGACAGAAATATCTGGGGCAGTTGTATACAGTTTCAGATTGTATTATCATTCCATAAAAAGAACTCTTGAGAGTGTGTGTATATGTATGTGTGTGTATACACACATATATAAAATTATTTTCTTGTAACTGTGCCAAAGCTCAGCTGTGTTGACACAATAGTCCTGCAAACTTCAGTCTAAAACTGAAAAAATGATCCCTAATTTATAGTGGAGTCCTAAACACGAGTCACCAGGTGACATGTCAGACCTTCTTCAAATGAAATGTTTTGAAACGTTTTCCAACCCTGCATGCCTAGATGAGACATTCAGCATGTCTTGGTTCAGCAAGGCGTTTGAACTCATTCCTGCATTTAGCACCCGTTCTGCTGAATTATGCGAGATCATTTCAAGGATGAAAGGAATTATCATTTAGCAACCTGATTAAAGCTCAACACACAAGGACAAAGTAAAAATTTCATTATCTTTGCTCCTACGAGTAAAGAGCATCCAAGAATGAGAATTAGGGCTCTAGTGATGAAGACTTGAGATTTTTGCTCAGAAGCCCAGCAATGAGCTGGGCTTGCTTACAGAGGACTTCCCATCAGAGAAGCATGCAGCATGATAAACTATCTAAACAATCCCTGTTGGAAGGAAATTTGGTACCACCTCTTCACAGAGCTGTTAGAATATATTATTGTAGTTGCCAGATACCTATAGTCCAGTAGACGCTCCATGAGACGAGTAACTGACGTTACAAAAGAGACTCCAGTCTCCCGCCACGTTTCCTGCTCAATCTTCTCCAGCAAACTGTTTGGAGATGGAAAGATGGGATGAGGCTTTCAGGGAAATGGAACAGTGCATGCAGACAGCTGCAGACAACTTGGTTTCTCCCTCATACAACAAATTCATAGAACTACTGTCTTACCTGGGATAAGGCCCAAAGAGCTGGGTTCTACTCCAGGCAGCATGAAGCAAAGACAAGGAAATTACAGAATTGACGAGAGAAAGAAGAGTATCTTCACAGCACCATTTAAAATGTATGAAAAAAGAGTAATGCTTATGGCAGCAGTTGATGCCTACATTATTACCTGTAGCTTAAATCCTGCTAACAGCCATCAGAAGTCAGAAGGGAGTCTAAACCTAATGCAAATACCTCTTCTTTGCTCATCCCCACGTAAAGTTCCACCTCTTATCAGCAACCAATCAACCAACCTTGAATCACAATTTATTTAAACTGTAAATAAATAAAGGCATTCTTCCTTCTCAGCACACTAGACAATACAGGGAGCGTCCCACTGAGACAATGTGAAGGATTAGAGAGGCTTGAGTAAGAACACTGAAAGTCATATTAAAAAGTGAAAAAAGAAAGCAAATTTTCACGCTAGCTTCCTGAAACTGGCTCTCCAGTCAAAGAACTTGCGAATTCTATACTGGCAAGAGGGAAGAAATTCTGTTGGGTGTCATACATGCCCCGGGAAGAGTCGAACCCTTCTGTACTGGAATGATTTTCCTTGGCTGAGGGAGCCAGTTCACATTTCAGCAGTGTAGCTGAGACCGCAGGATTCTGGGTCAACTGTTTATTTCACACAGCATTTATTAACTTTGTGGAACTGTTTCCTCAGAGTTCGCACTGTCTGCAGAAAAGTCAGTAGCAAACATGAACTAAGATGTTGCTGGACTTCCAGGCTGTGTTTCTTGGCAATACATCCAGTCATTATTATCTAAAAATAAGTAACAAGCTGCAGTTCCTGAATGCCTAACATTTTGGGTAGGAAACGTCTTCAAACAGAACAAAGGAGATGTAAATATTCCTCTTGCCAGGTGAATAATAATAATAAAAAAATTTCTTGCCTTTATCCCTGAAATGGACTTATCTGTACACATAAAGTGCCAGACTTCCCGAGTCTGGATATGCACAAATCAAAACTGAATACATCTCCAGGCTTCCTAAGCATAAGTGTACAGGATGGGCAGGCTTATCTATCTTGAAAACGAATGAATGTGCAATTGTCAATTCAGAGATGCCAGTAATAGTCCTAGTCAAACAAAGGTTTATGCCTCAAACTGCCAACATGCTATTTGAGGCCACATAAAATTGTCTGGATTATATGGCTAAAATTCTGCTCGTGAAATTTATGGCTCACTGGAACAGAAGATTGAGGGTTAGCCGCTCTGGACTCACAGAGTTTGAAATAAACTAGAATCATTAGAAATTAAACTCAGAGACAGATCAGTGATCAAAGACCACTCAGTGGAAAGTCAGATGTAAAGACTTGAAATCTATCCTTATGAGTTACTGGATTTTTGGTGCAAGAGGGAGTGGAAATAGTCATGGTGGACTCTGGAGGAAGCAACTTGCAACTGTCAAGCCAACCAAAAGACAACGTTTAAAAACTGGAATAATCAAAGGAAAAGCTCTTTTGCTTTAACAAGGCCTGACTTGCTAGATAGTACACTGGTTCTCTAAGCAATCCCAAGGCCATGATTTCACTTAGTGCTATCTAAAAAGGCAAGCACTGGCTCCTCTAGCAAAGCAATTTTTGGCAGGAGGATGGTAACTCCTTACCTGTGCAGCCTTCTATTAGATTTCACAAAAAGAAGACATTTAGGGGTTTATCTTCATTTCAGAATTAGAGTGACACATTTCTATTTCACTGAGCCATGCCATGAAAACCTGCCAGAAAGCCAGCGATTGCGTTCTCTGAAGATGAGCTCATAGCTGCGGCTGCACTGACTCCTTCTGTCTCTGCTCTGACTCCTTCAGTGACCCTGCACAACACAGTGAGCAGAAAGTGGCAGAGCTTACAGCAGGCTGAAGAGTTCCCTGTAGTTCTCATCCCCTTTTCCTTCAGATACCAGGCTGTCCAGCTTATCAATCAACTCGGCTTCCACCTGGATGGAGAAGTGATTAGTTACAAATTAGCTGTTCATGTAGAAGACAAGAGTTTCACACACTGTGAAGATTAGAAAGCTATTTTATTTCTCATGCCCTTTGGCTTCCCACTTCTATGTACGAGTGATTTATTTCTCTATGGCTCAGTTAAGTGGACATGCTTTTCTCATTTTTCAGTGAAATAGGAGGACTAAAATTAAATTATCCTTTTGCTTATCAGGGTCTAAATGAACATCTCAGGGGAGGCAATGCTTCTTCAGAGGAATTTCTCTAGTTTATTTTCTTATTAAATAAATCACTCAGACACTTTCTGAAAACCAGTGTATCAGATAAACCATACCTTGTACTGTAAGAGAACAGCCAGGCAAGGAAACTAATACCTGGCGTGATTGCTGCTGGGCTGCTGTGATGGTTCTGCTGGTAGGTAACAGATTTCCAGTCATCCAGGCATCATTACACTGGAAGACTGTTGTTCATTAAACCCAGTTCTGCCAAGGATCTCTCTGATTATATGATGCATTTTATTTTCACAGTTACCTAAAGGGCCACAACAGTATCATTATGTTTCTCTTCCCTTACAAAGGTTTTCAGTGTGTGTCCATTCCCCCCGTCTAATACGCCCTATTATCAGTTCGACATCACATATTCCTGTAAAATTGATTCAAGTGCAGAAATCAACGTATCTAACACTAAACAGAACCACTTCATGTAGTCTTGAAAGCACTAGTCTTCGTTATATTCTTGTAGTCACAAAGTACTAACGAAGACAGAGGTTCCTAAAGGTTGAAACTGTTTGCAGAAGTATAGCTTGTTTTTATTTAAAGACAAGTATAGTTGGAGTTTTGCTATGGTTTTCAGCTGCCAAATGGCAAATATTGCTGAAATCATTAGAGGGGGCCCCAATTTAGTCCATGAATCAGACTGTATTGTTATCCAGCATCACTGAAAAAATAACCTTGTTAAAATATGAGCTACTGAAAAAAATAAAAAAGAGCTTGGAAATGCACTTCCGAGATTTTTATATTTTCTGGCAAACAATTTAGCGGTCAAAATGTAAAAAGAAGCTCCAATTTAACAAAAAACAAACCCTACCCCGCTTTTGTTTGTGATCTACAATGACCTGACAGAAATCAGTAAGGCCTCTGTCCAGCTGTCTGGCATTATACTGGACAACAAACAACTTGCTGGTTCCAGCTGCTAATATTAATAAGGTTTAATACATCTTGTGCTATTTAACTCACTAATACAGATGATTATTCTGTCTTTAATCTTACAAAGCTACAATATATACTTCACAAAACAGTGTGGAGATGTGCTTCAAAGGTAATGTAAGAAATATTCTTGGGACTCTAGTTTAGAATATATTAGTGAGTAAAAAAATTAAATTAAGATTATGAAGCATTCACCTTTACACAGAAAACAAACAGGTTCAGA
>NW_008605133.1:14237-31767 GCF_000691845.1 Merops nubicus | reverse complement strand
ACCAGTACAATGTATCTTTGAGGAAGAAACAAGACCAAGGCAAACAGCAATTTTGTAATGTCATGTCCTTTACATTTTAATAAGGTCAGGAATTTTCAAGGCTGCCTGCAATACAAGCTATCCCAAAAGACAGAGAATATCACTTGCAAAGATGAACTGGTGGGTGGAAGGAAAAGTGCAAGCCTGTGTCATGCTGAGGTGAATTTCAAAGAAACATACCCAGGGAGAAGTTATGCACAAGTTTTGCAATTAGGGTTGTTTCCACAACTTGTAGACTAGAGGGCAGATTCCATCATTGCCTTCATTCAGTTTGAAAGTTTTACCCTCATTTGATGGAGATGGTGTGGGGGATGGAGGTTGCCATATATTTCATTACATGTGGCTGTAGAAATGAGTGCAAAGCACATCCAAAAGTTGTGGTCAGTGTTTATTTTTTAGAGTCTAGGTAAAAAAAAAAAAAAAGTACAGCTTGCTTTCCTTTCATCACTGAGACATGCTTATAGAATCATAGAATCCTTTAGGTTGGAAGGGACCTCCAAGATCATCAAGTCCAACCATTGAGCCATTAGGGCTCTAAACTCCTCTGCTTGAATTATATTCCTTAAAATAATTGCTCACTGGTGTCCACATTAACAATTGGAGATCAACCACTTCTTGAAGTTCTGAGACCAATACAAAAAAATCCTAAATAAAAACGAGGCTCTACAATTTGCTTAAATAAGAAAAGAGTCATTAAAAAAAAATGACAAAAAATCTGTTTGTTTTCCTCTTCTGTCACTGAAATGGTATTTCTTTCCATTCTCTATTGTCTGTCACTGTTAACATCTCCCATAGCTATTACAAAGAAATGGTGAAGAGGCTGCAATTAAGATCCCAGTTCTCAAAAGAACAAGAACATCCCTAGCAAGCTTATTAAAAATTGAGGACACAAAGAATACCAGAAATTAAGGGACTCAGATTGTTCTCCTGAACTTTTTAAAAGCTTGTCTTTTCTCCGGTTAATATACCACATACTTCCAGATGAGGCAGATGTTTTGTTACTTGAGCATAACATAAATTTCTTAGGTTTCAGTTTAATTTATGCGAAGTAGCTGTAAGCACTAAGTGAACTGAATGCTTGAAGTCCACCACAGATAAAGTGGATAGCTAGTATTTGCAATTTATTTATTTATTTCCTTTTAAATAATGGATGTGGCACTGTTGTTTCTTAGGATGTTTGAAATAGCTAAAGGTTTTTTTTTTTTAAAACAGCTTTTTTTTTTTTTTTTTTTTTTAGGAGAAGCTGTATATATAGCTACATGCTGAATTAATGATTTGTGGAAGTGTCTCCCCTGCTTGGTTAGGTAGTTTAGCAGAATATATCACTATTAATAGTCTTGGATACAAAAGGTCAAAGAATTTAGTAGCTGACAGGATATCTTTGGATATTAAGAAATTTAAGTTTACAGTGCACCTCTAAGTTATTCATGTAATTTTTATTTCACCAGCGGGAAAAATTGATTTTCTAGGCAATTAGTAATATTTTTCCATAAAAACAGTCAGTTGCCTAAGTCCTTCTTCACATTTAGGCCATATCCAGAGCTAAATTATAGAGCAACTGTTATCACCCAATGACTCCTCCAAAGCCAAGAAGAGGGACTGAGAAAAGGAGAATAGACTCACAGGCTGAAATGAAATTTAAAGAATCAGAACTGATACCAATGGTAGTATGAAGTAAGCAATGTCCTACTCAGCTCAGCAAATGTATGGTGGTCCCAATAAATAGGAAGGCAGTCCTCAGGAGCAGGAAGAGGAACAGAGTTAGATAAATTCTCCCCACCTCCAGTAAACTTCCCCCTTTATACTGAGCATGACCTTTCCACTATGGGATACAGATGTGAGTCAAATCAGGTCAGCTGCCCTGGTTCACTCCAAACTGCTAATAGCCTGCAGACCCACAATTCTCTCCCAATATAATTAGGAATGTGTTCCACCCCTTAGCCCATACCATTTACATCATGCCCAAGGCAAGAGACAGTTTAGTGGTGGACTTTGTAGTGTTAGGTAATGGCTAGATCAAAAGATCTTAGAGATCTTTTCTAGTTGAAACAATTCCATGATTCTACTTTAGTCAGCTCCTGGGATCCCTCTGTCACTCCAAAATACAAATGGATTCTGTCCCTGTATAGATCAATGGCATCAGGGTGCACTATGCACTGATGTCCACCAAAGCCTTGTTATATTCCTGTGATTCTGATGTGCCAGACCATTGAATCCACATGATCCAATTTGTCCCTCTCCTTCACCTGGCTGGAGACAGGGCCCTCTCTAGTTCTGAGCAGAGCTTCTGTCATCGTTATATGGGTCCAAGTAGCTTATGTGGACTATACCTCCATAGCCATTACTTGTATCTCATAAATGAGGATCCAAAGCCCACCTGTGCCATCTGGGGTTTGCTGGAAACTGGAGCAGCACTTTTCCCAGAAAGGCCCACTTTTGTGATTGTTTTACCTTGCAATTCATGCACATGTCTGTAAGACAGAAGGTTTTCTGTATCATTTTATCATGTCTTTCCCATGGTTACACAGGAAAAAGCCACAGGGTGCCTCACAGCATGTACCATGTCTCTTGACCAGGTCTTACAGGAGAACACTTTCTCCTGGTAGCTAAGATGCTTGTCAGTACAGGTGGGGAGTGGAACCCATCCTCCATGGGACAGCTTATTACATTATATGGAGCAGTTCCACGTATTTGTCAGATGTTTTTTAAACTTTGGAGACAAACTCATGGGGAAGAAGAGAGATTATCTACATATTGCCAGAATCAAGTGCCCACATCACTCACTGTTGGTGCCTCATCATCTGTCCAGCTAAAAAGTGTCAATATGTTGGCCCAAAACAGTGGCATGCTCAGAACCCACCCACAGTACAGGATTGTGGTAGCTGTGATTTCATCTGGATCTGGGAAGATGACTGACCTGGATGAACAGGGAGCTTTTGTTGGTACTTAGGAGGAAAAAAAAAAAAAAAAAGGAGATCTTATCACTTTTGGAAGAAAGGGTAGACAATGCAAGAGTACAAGAATCTAGTTAAGTCCTGCAGAGAGAACATCAGAGAGGTAAAAAGTCCAGATAAAACTCAATCTGGCCACTATCTTAAAGATAATTAAAAAGGTTTCTACAAACATTAACAACAAAAAGAGAGCCAAGGATTTATTGGATGAGTGTGTGAACAACATTGTCACTAAAGTAAAAGGCTGAAATACTTAATGACTTCTTTACCTCAAGTCTTCAATAATCAGACTAGTCATCCTTAGGATATTCAGCCCCCTGAGTTGGAAGACAGGGATGGAGATAGCAGAATAACCCCCCCCATAATCAAGGAGGAAGCAGTTAAGGACCTGTTCTGCCAATGACTACACCCAACAAGAATACAACCAGCAGAAAGACAAACCAATAAGTAGAATGTATTGACAACAAGAAAGTCATGACATGAATGACCACCAGGGGTACAAACAAGTCAGACAGTTCACATACAATCGACTCCACCCCCAACGATCCCAGAAAAGACACAATTCAACCCACAACAGGTGGTATAAATAGAGAGCCAAGGCATCCCCTGGACAGCAAGGGAAACAGCAAGACCAGAAAGCTAAACAAACAAGACAAAGGTGCCCACATGGCAACTCTCACCTGTTTAGCCTGCATCTGTAAAGGTCTGAACTAACCAGAGCCCAGCTCCAGGGAGAGACAGGAGGTTTCTCCTTAAGCAGGAAGCTCTGTGAAGTGCACTCCACAGGCAGACACTCCTCCCTTCCTGCAAGTGGTCCCAGCTTTTATCCCCAAGCAGACACCTGACCTTTGTCAACTCAATGTGGGACCCCTGGGGCTCATTTCCCTTATGGCTCTCCCTGCAGGGCCGGCCGCACCCTGGGGGGAAGCTATAAGGCAAACTCACCACCTCTTTATGAAGGGCTGTGGGAAACACCCATATGTCCACCTTAGGGCTCAGGGTTCAGACCCCAGCATTTCAGGACCTGCTACAGCACCTGGACACTCACAAGTCTATTGGACCAGATGAGATCCACCCAAGAGTGCGAGGGAGCTCGCCAGGCCATTCTCCATCATTTATTAACAGCCCTGGGTAACAGGGGAAGTCCCAGTCAACTGGAAGCCCATGTGACACTCATCCACAAGGAGGATCCAGGGAACTATAGGCCTGTCAGCCTGGCCTTAGTACCAGAGAAGATTATGGAAAGATTAATCCTGGGTGCACTCACACAGCACATGCAGGACAGCCAAAGGATCAGGCCCAGTCAGCACAGGTTCGTAAAAGGCAGGTCCTGCTTGATCAACCTGATCTCCTTCTATGACCAGCTGATCCACCTGGAGGATGAGGGAAAGGCCTGGGACAGTGTCTACCTGGACTACAGTAAAATCCTTGACACCATCTCCCACAGCATTGTACTAGAACAGCTGATGGCTCATAGCATAGAGGTGTACTCTTTGCTGTGTTAAAAACTGGTTAGATGGCCAAGCCCAGAGGATTGAAGATGGAATTAAGCTTTTTTCAGCGTTGACCTGTGACAGGACAAGGGGTTATGGGTGCAAATTGGAGCATAGGAGGTTCAAGGTGAATATCAGGAAAAAATTTTTTACTGTGAGGGTGACGGAGCACTGGAACAGGCTGCCCAGAGAGGTTGTGGAGTCTCCTTCACTGGAGTCATTCAAAACCTGCCTGGACGCCTTCCTGTGTGATGTACTCTAGGTGGTCCTGCTCTGGCAGGGGGGTGGGACTAGATGATCTTTCAAGGTCCCTTCCAACCTCTATGATTCTAATCAGTAGAGTTAAATCCTGTTGGCAGCCAGTCACAAGCAGTGTTCCCAGGGCTCAGTTTTTAAGGCAGTCTTGTTTAACATCTTTGTCAGTGACTTAGATGACAGGGTCGAGTGTGCCCTCAGTAACTTCACAGATGACGCCTGTGGGTTTGTGGCTTGTGGGTCAAGAGCCTCTGCAGAGGAACTGGGATAGGTTGGATTGTTGGACTGAGGTCACAGCAACCCCAGGCAATGCTACAGGCTTGTAAATACAATCCTTGTAAATACAAAATTTTGTAAAATATTTTTTGATGTAACAACAAAAAAAAATAGCAGAGCAGCACTTCTAAACCACCCCCCTGCCAGTGATAAATCACACAAACAGTGGTGAAGATGCCCACAGCTTCCAAAGAAAATCTAGAAATAAGTACCAGAAAATTGCAACCAGCAACCATCCTATTGCCATCTATCAACATGATGAATATGTGTAGCTCAGTCAAATCCATTAAAACTTCAACCCTTCAAGACTCTCAGATTAGAAGGCTGTAATTCTCCCAGGTTAGCTATTTAAATCAGATCCCAAATAACCTGTCTACACTTATTCTATATCTAAGTCTCAACTATAATAGTTGCTCTACCTCCCAAAGATCCCTCCTGAGGCAATAAGGATTGGAAAAGAAGACTTGCAAGTTGAAAAAGAAAATAAATTTAATGAAACAGACAAGCTAATACCAATAGTAATATAAAGTAAAAAAAAAGCCATACTTAGCCCAGTAAACATATGGTGGTTCCAACAAACAGGAAGACACTTCTTAAAGAAAGGAGCAGAGTCAGAAAACATTCTCACCTTCACCAAGCTTCCCTTTATACTGAGCATGACATTTTTGGTACGGGATACACCTGTGAGCCAATACAGGTCAGCTGCCTTCATTGACTCCAAACTGCTAATGCCCTGCAGACCATGGCAGGCTTATGATTCTGTCCCAGTGAAACCAGGACAGTCCCATTTAAAGTGAGCAAATGGCAGGAAGCTAAAATTTCTTTTAACATTGAAAATTATCTTTGCATGACTTCTTGTGATTCACGAATCTTGTGGAAGAATCTGCTGAACAAAGTATTTGTCTTTCCTCACAGTCCTCACCTCAGCCACAAGAACATTCTTTATGCATCTTTCCAATAGACTGGGATATTGTCCCACAAATTCTATGTAGGATTATTTAAGATCAGTAATGTTGATTATAAATTATTATTGATTAGAGAAGGAGGAAAAAATCTTTTGTGAAGCAAAGATGAATCACATATGCCATAATTTTTTTTTAAGTGTTGAAGACGAGGTCATAAACCTTTACTTTTCTGAGTGACTAATTAAAAAAATTAAGTACTATTATCTTGACAAAGAACAAAATGTATCATGATATTTTTTATTGTCAATAAATATATAACTAAAAGCCTGACTTTTCCTTTTACAGTTTGAACTGTAACTTTTGCTTTTTAACTTTCTTACATGTGCATTAAATGGATGTGGATAGCTTGACTACAACCTCTCCACCTTCTTGCTTAGCATTTTTGCACCCTATAATCTTTTGAAAGATGAATTGTTTGAAATCTTTCACAGGAAATACTGCACTTACTTTGACAGTGCTATATCTAGCATGTTTTCTTTACTAGGCAAACTGGCTGGAAGGGAAAATAGAAATAACAACACATTGGCTTTTTAGTTTGTTGCTATGGCTAAACCACGTAGCAACAAGACTTAAGACACTTGACTGTGTTCAGGAAAAAAAAGTGAAAATTTAGTCTTCCACAGCAAGTGCATAACACATGCACACAGAGCAAAACCTCATATCCAAATAATCACCTTACCTCTGACTGACACTAATCAAGGAGAGAGATAGGTAGACTTACCTTTTTAGAGGGTTAAGTGTGACTTGTCACTGGGAGATATTTTTTTATATGAATTAAGCAACTATTTTTATACAGAGAAAGAAATGTCAGAGAAAGACTGGTGGTATGATACAGAAATAGGAGAAATAAAACAAAGGAGAAACTTCTATTGACAGCCCAAATTTCTAGCTGTTGTTCGTTCATGTTACAAGTGATGATCCTTCCCTGAGAGTTTCACAGAGCATAGGAATGATGAGGATGTATTTTGCTATTCATTTTATTTGTTCCTTTATTCCATATGCATACCTATGGTTTAATTCTAATTGTTTGGAGGGACTTATTCAGGTTTAGGGTTTTGTTTGTTTGTTTGTTTGTTTTCTCTCCAAAACACTATGTGAAGACTTTTCCAAAACTTACTGTTCTACATTCTGAAAAAAAAAAAATCTTAACTCAGCTTCTATGCCATGTTTAGTTAGAACAGCTGTAGAACTAGTGATTACAAGTAAGGCAGTAAAGATTAAAGTGATTTTCATTTCTTTTCCTTTACTGCTTTGAAAGAAATGCAGAGCTGAGCCAGTTCAGAAAAAAAATAGGGATCAACCTAAACTGTCATTCATATCCCAAATTTAAAATTTCTGAAGTTTCTGTAAGACAACCTTACTGTTGCAGATGAATCCAATCATAGGATATCTGGTCTGCAGACTATAATTAAACATTCCTTTAGCATTTTTATGCTATGTTTGAGCAGTTCCATGACACTTTACCTCTCTGGCATATCTTTCCTCTGAAATGTCTCAATCATTGTAACAAAAGTGAGAGTTTAGCTTCCAAAGATGATTTTGTCCTTTAAGAATATCTCCACCTCTTCCTTGATTATATACTTAGCTACGTTTGCTTGACTGAAACTGTTATACAGAATATAATCTATTGTCCTCATGTGGACTGAAGTAATAGGAAACAAGAAGAAAAAAAAATAACCCATGCTGAGGGACATGTGCGTTTCCAAAAGACTGAGCAGGAGGTATGTAGACAAATCCTATTATCGGGGAATGAGATTTGTGCGCATACCCGGACACTATTATGAAAATGTAGCTGTTTTTCAAAACAAAGTGAAAGAAGGGGCAATCGCTTCAGCTGAGGTCAAATTCTGTTTTCAGCAAGGATGTAATAAGTTCCATTAAAATCAACCTTATTAGTGTCCAAAAGTAGCTGGAAAAAAGAAAAAAAACTTTACATTCACAGATGTTTTAGATGACTTTGAGCCTGGTCATACTCTCACTGAAATTAACAGGAATTTTGCCATTAATTTGTAGCATCAAACTTATTAATTACTGATCTGCTAAATCTCTCTCAGTACAAAGAAGTTTGCCCTCCTTACAATAGTTCTCCTATGAAGTGAAACAATTTCTATAAAATCATGAATGTTACGAATAAAAGATTCAAAGTCATCATTGATATACTTAGAAGAAAATTCTGCCGCTATCATGCATTTCAAAATAAGAAATCAAAATCTTGATAGTCATATAAAATAATTATTTTCAATATACCTCAAATGCTGTATATCTACACCATGTCTTCTGCTGCTAGAGAGCATAGTTATTTTCCCAAAGCATTTTTTTTTATAATCACAATGACTAAGAATATACTGTTCCGTAAAGGAAAACTGGGACTCTTTGGCAAAAAAAAGAAGATTCTGCCATCAAAGTGATTTAAATAAAACAAAGCATGTTAAAATGCAAAACCTAGAACACTGAACCACTATACATATAGAGATAACTACATCAAAGATCAAGACTTGAAAGCAGCTTTAGACAGTGCTAATAGGCCTTGTGTTTTACCAGCTCATATGCTGAAAAATATTTTATAAATAAAATATAACTTTCCTTTGTTTAATCTTATTGATAACCCAGAACTGTTTCATAACAGGAAAATAGGTAACTCATGAAATATAAGTAATCATCTGCTATTTCTAATTTTATAAATAGGCAGATGTTAAGTGTTTCATACATAAGAGAATAAGGTCTCCATAACTCTTAATTTCCTTTTTACATACTGCAGGGTTCATTTTTTGCAGGAAAACTCCTAGGGGAGAGGACTGCATACTCCTTGCAGCTTGATGACTTCCAGCTTAAGAAGCCTTAATAACTGCAATGTTGACCAGTGAGGGTAGATCTTTCATTGTCATGTCCAAAGTTAAGTGATTCAGCAGAAAGTCTTTATGGTCTGAGATCACATTATTATTTGTAAATACTGTGTATCCATTATATGCTGTCTCCAAAGCATGTCAAAACACTAACTGTTCAAATCATTGGATTATCAATTTTAAGGAATAATTCTAATCCGTTTAATGGTCTTATTTATAGATCCTTTCTGCTGAATATATTGTCAGATAGTTGTTAAAAATCAGATGGTTGTTAGAAAATCTTTGGTGATGCAAATGGAACTACTAGAAAGCAGTAAATTACTGGATGTTATCAGTACTTATGAGAACTATGTGGAAATTTGTAACTACAGAAGTTAATACATCCAGTCTGGTAGCTGATCACGAACTCACATTCAGTCCAGATGTGACTTCCTTTTTCAACAACCATGTGGCAGATTTGAGAAGACAGTCACAGAACAAAATGACAGAGGAATAATTTGGATCTTTAATAATATGGTGTCTCTCTCTCTCTCACCAACTACATTATCAAGCAAATGCTTACACACGCAAATTGTGCAATAAATGGCTGAGCTACAAAAAATGTCACAAAACCTTCTTTCAGTGGCTAGTGTTTCTTCTCACCAGGTAAGGAGGAGGGTGTCTTTGCCATGTAAGGGATAACCTTATTCACATTTTGCTGGAATGTAGGCTGTCTACTACTTTCTTTTTTTTTTTTTTTCCCCATGTGTATTTCTGGGCTACATGCTTATATTATGAAGGACTATGATTTTGTATGTGAAAGAAAACAGCTGGTAGAATTCTGAAATAAGTTTTGAGTGATGAGAACTCTGTCATGATGTCAGTTACAACATGACCTTGTTTCTGATGTGTTTTTCATTGCTGTGAGTCAGACTGAACTTCTTTCCTTCATAATGGTGACACCCATGTAAAAGTAGTGGAGGTAAGATCAGAATGAGGTTTCATATGTCTGGGAAAAATAAGGATAGCACAAAATAATGATTTAAAATGAAGGCACAGGTGAAATATTGTTTCCATACAGACAGGGGTGATATATAGTAAGAATGTGTGACAGGAGTAGAGTCTCTCTGTTGTCACGGAGACCAAGAAAAAAATTGTTAACAACTTGTAAAAACAAAAATAAAAGTGTTCAGAATCTCTCCCATCATCCTCTTTACAAGTACTAATGTATGATTATCTGATGCTTGTTTTAGACCCTGATGAAATAAACAATAAATAGCACTTTTTACCTCTAAATATATGTTTATATTTTACCAGAACCAATTTTAACCATAAATAGGGCTACAAAGATGATTAGGGGAGTGGAGCATCTCCCTTATGAGGAAAGGCTGAGGGAGCTGGGTCTCTTTAGCCTGGAGAAAAGGAGACTGAGGGGTGATCTCATCAATGTTTACAAATATGTAAAGGGTGAGTGTCAGGAAGATGGGATTAAGCTTTTTTCAGTGATGACCTATGATAGGACAAGGGGTAATGGGTGCAAATTGGAGCATAGGAGGTTCAAGATGAATATCAGAAAAAATTTTTTCACTGTGAGGGTGACGGAGCACTGGAACAGGCTGCCCAGAGAGGTTGTGGAGTCTCCTTCACTGGAGTCATTCAAAACCTGCCTGGACGCCTTCCTGTGTGATGTACTCTAGGTGACCCTGCTCTGGCAGGGGGGTTGGACTAGATGATCTTTCGAGGTCCCTTCCAACCCCTATGATTCTATGATTCTATGATTCTATGATTCTATGATTCTATGAATAATTGGAAAAAAATGCTATGTATACTTGCAAATGCATATACAGCCAGAAGGCAGGAAGCTAACATTGCAAAATCCTGCAGAAATTACAGAGCTCAGCAGATGCCTTACACAGGGGAACTCACATCCAGGAATCTGGTTCAATTCTCCTTACACAGAGTTTGAAGGGATTTGAAGGACTTGGAAAGAAATTTGCAGCAGATGATTTGCTGCATGAGAATGATACCCAAACTACACAGCACAAAAAGCTAAAGGAAGGGATGTATCTTTTAAATTCTTTCCTCTGATTCATCTTAAAAATGCCAGATTCTCAGCTTCAGCAATTTTGAGTCATGGCACGGAGCTGTGACCTGCCATGCAAGGTCTGTGACATACTTCAGCAGAGGTCACACTTTTCTTTCAAGTCACAGCTAGAGAAGATGGTTTCTATTCCCTTTTCCCTCACATGTAAAGAGATTAGTGAGTATTCACCTAGGAATAAGATGCTCAGCTTCTTTAATAAAATATGTAAATTATATCAAGGTCAACTAAAGGAAGAATATGGGTTTGCAAGTTTAAGGTGAACATGTGGTGATGTGGGAGGCTAGGATTTACTCTCTCTACTAAGACACAGAATCATAGGATAATTTAGGTTGGAAAAGACCTTTAAGACTAACGAATCCAACCTTTAACTCAGCAACTGCCAAGGCCATTACAAGTTACCGCATGGTAATCAAGAACTCTTTAATGTAAAATGGGCAATCACAGGCCCAAACCCAGACTTCACCCTTTTTTTCTAAGGAAAACTTTCAGCTATACAAGTGTTACGCATTGCTATACTTTTTGCTATGATGTCATGCACTTTTACTATGTTTTCTTCCTGTCACAAAACTGAGGTGAAATGGATGTTTATAAATCTCCTAACTTATTCTTGTCCAGCTGGTATTTATCTTGAAACAAAGCTGTGTTTCTGTACTTCTCCAACAGCATCGTGAAAACTTGTTCACAGAGCCTGTGGTGAACTCAGGAGAAAATCCACTTCATAAGATATTTAGGAAGAAATGCAGGTGTGTTAGTGATTAAAGACCATTTTGATGGGCTGATATTCATTCAGAATAAGACCGTAGCTTTACCTAGATAGCTTCCTATCGTCAGGACTGGAGTTCCTGAACATAAGTGTATAGCCTTTGAAGTGTTATATTATGTATATTGACAATAAACTAAAATAAACTAAACCTAAAAAAAGTCTTACATGAAAAAAAAGGTAAAATATTAAATAGAGTGTAATAATTATTTGAAACCAAATCAAAGCCAACAACTTTCAATGATTGTATTGACTGCTTGTGATTACTCAAAATTTTGCAGATCAAAATAAGATCTAAATTGCTGACACTGTAGAGGTCATCTTGATATATTAAGTCATATGTTATTAATAATTTCTGGTTTAAACAAAATTTAAATTGTTATTTATCACATATCATATCTGAGACTTTGATTTCCTTTAGATAATGCTGGTTTTAAGCTTACAGGTGTAATCACAGTGGAAGGTCACTTTAAATCTATTATTTGGTCTAAATTACGTTTATAAACACAAATAGTTCCTGAACAGTTCCCACCCTTCTTGGCTCAGCAGATAAACAGAAGCGTTGTTCAAAACAACATAGAATTTTCTGGCTCAAAGTCACCTTTCAAAAAGAGGGAGATGTAAGAAGTTATTTCTGTTGATTTCATTTTGGAATAGTGTGATTTATTTATATCACCTTAAAAACTGCTGCCAGAAGGATGCTCCAGGACAAGAGAATATATTCTTAATGTTTAAACCTGTTCTCTTCAGAATGAAGGCTAACATTTAGCTCCACATAGATATATGCTGTTATGCAAATATCTGGGTGCTGTAAATTATTAAATAAAGAGACAATGTCGCAGCTAGTGTAAGAGGGTAATACTTGTGAAATGAATAAAGCCAGGCTTGCCTTTTTCAGCAAAAATATTTTGCCTGAGGCTTTTTAACATCCAAAGTGTAAGGAGCCAGCATGCTATCATTCTGCCTGAGCTGTACAGTTTTGCTATGGAACAAAAGATCTTTTTCATTAGCAACAAGCCCATTGAAAAGAGAAGCAATGGATCTTTTTAGCTATTAATGGAAAAAACATTAGCATAACATTAAGCACACAACTGGGGAAATCCCTACATTAAAATTCTTTACTTGGTGTGGGCTCAGCCACGCGTTCTATAATTTACATCATACTCTAAAGCATGGGTGTCTGATTTTCCCAAATCCATATGAATACAAATTTAAGTGATTCATTTCAACCCAATGCATATGTATAATTTCAGTAATTGTACACACAAATCACACATTGGCCTGTAAATGGCCACCTATTCTTTTACAGAGGGTGAAAAATTGCCTTAATTAGAACGGAAATATTGCCTTTAGGTAGTATTTAACTTGTTGGTAGACCCAAGTACAGCAACTTCATGATAATGCAGGAAAACTCCTATGTCCAGTCTTGTAAGGAAATGTTTAAATATGTTCTTGAATTCTATTAGGTCAAATGCACGTTTAAATTTTCTTTGTAGAAGGAATATTTGTCAGAATTTGAGGATATATGCCTAACTTCAGACTTACTTTGTGTGCCAATTATTTTGTTATTTAGAACCCATAGTGCAGGGAACATACAATTAGAGAAAGTAGATTGCTGAAAATTAACCATTCCATGTCTGTAAGTGTAGTCCTGCTGATCCAATTGAAATGGATAATATTTACAAGACTGGCATAAAGTCTTATGATTTAGCAAAAATATACATATAAATAAATGCACAGCAAAAAATTCTGTTGGTCATATTATCTGTGCACAAGACTGTCTTACAGTTTGTAGATCACTGGTAGTAAAAGGAGTTCTTTAAAGATTTCTGTGGAAGCTGGATAAGATCCAGAAAAAAATATCTTTTGACACATTTTGAGCAAAGCTAAAAGAACAGAAGATGAGAGGAGTTGAACAGATTTCAGATCAGTTTCTGCTCTCTGACGTTTGCAGATTTTTAGAAGTAAAAGGCAATATCTCCTGCCAGTTACGTCTGTGTAACATTACTTCAATGGCATTTCACAGTTAACACAGAATTAGATCCAACATGTTGCTTCTCACTAAACATATCCCAATACCTTTGCCTTTCAGGACTTAAACATCCTGTTTGCTAAAAAGGTAAAATAGACCCATAAAATGTTTCTATTACTTTTTGAAATGGCATAAAGGAGTCAAGCTATGCAGATGCATAAAATCCTTTAGCAACAGCAGGAGTGTTTGTTACCAATGAAAGCTATAATTCATAGGAATGCTACAATCTTGAGTCTGCCTTAAAAAAAATCCTCTCCCTTACCTATCATCTTTACTCTCCTTCTCCTCCCTCTGTATTTTATTATTTCATTTCATAATTATTTGCCTATCTTTGTGATAATGTTTAGGGATTAGTTTGTTTGAAAGATATTATGTGCAACACACTTGCATCATAGTGTGCTATCAATACATACGAATTTATTTTCTGTAACTATGAAAGCTGGTAAACCCAGCTGTAATAAAAGCTATAAAAGATAAAAACTGTCAGACTCAACCTGTCTTGGCTGCCAGTTTAGTCCATTTTCTTCAGTGCCATGTCAAATTGGTCTCTTTTGACTTCCAGAAGAGGCAAGTTTTCTTCATCTTTTATCCTGACTTCACTTGACTTACTCCAGAAATTCAGTCAAATTTTCTCTCTATTGTTCAACCAAGTCAATAGATTTTGTATAGGTGGAAGAGGAGCAGAGTTTGCTCCATTTGTTCCTGACATGCTGTGAAAGTACTAATGTGTTTACATAAAAGCACAAGTCTGAAAACAATAAATCAGCCCCATGCTGTTACAGTGTCAAAACCAAGAATTACTGAAAAAGTTATTAAATTATTGTAAAAATGGTAAATAAAATCTAAACTATAAATGATGAACAGATTAGAAGGGTTTTGAATACAGTTAGAGATGTTTGGTTTATATCTCCGTAAATGCCAAAGTTTAGATTTTAATCGTGAAAGTCTAAACTAGATTCAGATACGAATTTTTCTTTTTTTTTTTTTTTTTTTTTTTTACAGGTAACTATATTTTCTTAATTTGTCAAGTTATAATGCAGTCAATATTTCTTTTTTAACCAAGGAATTCAGACATTCAGACTGGTTTATTTCCCTTTTGATAGTTCTAACATGTTAGGGTTTGAGAATGGTGGGCAAGTTAAAGTGGAGAACCCCATATTTTTCACATTACACCTTTAATGAAGTCAAGAAAAGATTAATTTCTGCAAAGCCATTAGTCTATTGTGTTTAGTGTGAAATAGTACACTGATGCAGACTGGTACCTTCTACCTGGAGAAAAAATAAATGTGGGTTGTAGGACAGGAAGGTTACTAATTTTTTTTATTTTTTTTTTAGGCTTGTATGCCACATGGAGATAGATTGAGTGCAATAATCAGATTGCTCATTTCACTTTTTCAACAGCAAATCCAAAACGCTGATTGTAAACTTTACCGGAATAGATTTAATTTTCCTATGAAGAAATATGAGTATGTAAATTATGAAGAGCTTTTAAAATTCCTTCAAAGAAGTGACCTTTCATATACTATGCCACAATTCACACACAAATGTTAATGGTACTGAAGATACTTAAAAATGATTTTTTAAAGATTTGTGCAGATGTTCATTACTACAGGAGCAATATCTTCTTTTAATTGAATTGTGATTTCAATTAAATTTTGTAGTGTAGGATCAATAGAAAAGCACAAGGTACAATAGAGAATTTTAATGCTAAATTCCTGAAGGAAATATAGATATTGTCATAATCCAGGCTGCAGAGTTGAGGAACCTGAGGTAGTTGGTACATCAAGGAGGCTCTGAATTCCTATCTCATGATGAGTCAGTTCCCTAAATCCAGGCCAGAATGCAAGTGATAAGCATGAAATTCACATAACTTAATCTTATTCAGAAGAGGACACCTAATCTAGGATAGTCCATTCCTGAAAATACAATGAAGAACCAGTTCTAGTTTTATACCTTGTCCTGGTTCCATGTAAAAAGGTGTTCAGGGCAGCACCCACACGGAACAGAACTATGTACTCGCCTCTCCCCCCCACCCCCCCCAACGGGCAGGAGGCCCCCCAGAGAGAGAGAGAGAGACACTTTGGAAAAAAAATGAAGTATATTGTTTAATAAGGAACAGAAAATGAAAAAGGGAGGTAAGGAAAATAATATATACAGAGATTAGGGGGAAAATACAAAAAAATAAAATATACAAAACCCTCAGAAATGGTTCCAGGGTCCCACGGAGTGAAAGGAGAACTTCCCTCTCCGAGCTCCAAGGCAGGAGTGAAATTAGAACCCACTCCCTGCGTCTTATCAGAGTGTGTGTGGGAAGGGGAGGGAATACAATGGTTCACCCCCACCCGGGGTCCTCCCAGTTGCTGGAAGGTCACACCCCCATTCCAAGCCTCAAACCACAACATACCTAATAACTCACTCACCTGCAGAAAATTTTGGACTATGTCTTCTTTCCATTCTTTGCTTATTTTAGAGGAAGCATTTCTACCCACTACCATCAAGTGCATCATGATTATTGGAGTGTAGAGTATGTTGGAGGAGGTTATCTTCCCTCCTTTCTGCTCAGTTTTTTAAACATTTTTTTTCTTTTAAGAAGAAAGACAGGCAGGCTGAGACTGATTCAGAACCTGAATTATATAGTATGATTTAATAACACATGTAACGTAGTTGTCAATGTATTTATACGCACATATGTATGTACATATATGAATAATAAAATATGTAGGTAGCTTGTATGAGGTGATACAACTTCACAAGAAATAGTTAGATCCCTTTTCTCTTCTCTGGCATGGATCTGAGTGACAGAATTGGTGTGTAGTTATGTAAGTCTGCCTTTGGCAGATACTTGATTAAATTATATCAAAATGAGTATTCATATATTTATCCTCTCTATTTCCATATAATTTCTGTATGGTTCTGTATATTTCTATTTTCGCAGAAATTGTGTAGTTCCAAATCCCTCATTGATATCAGGGCAAGTGACAAAATGTCAGTAGCCTGGGTGAAATCAGTAGCCTGACAAAGAGATGGGGTCAATGTCATACCTAACCATCTTATACGTGTCACTTTTCACACAGAATGGTGGAAAGGAAGGCAAGCAATACAGCAGTATTTGTACTCAGTCAGACCAAAACTGCACATAACCAAATTTTTATTTTACTTATTCGAAGTAGGTGAAAAGTCAAGAATATAAGAGTAGGGGAAGTACCACAATACCGCTTTTTAATATTCTCAAACTATGGTCAGGTCAGTGACTCCTACTATAAACCACGTGTTGCTTCTGTGTATTTGATAATCCTCTGTGGATTTCTCTTTCATAAGTTTATCCCATGAAACCATGCAAACTCCTTATCTCAAGAATCTTATAAAGTGATATTTTTTAAATATGGAGGGCTGGTTTTTTTTTTTTGTTGTTTGTTTGTTTGTTTGTTTGTTTTGTTTTGTTTTGTTTTTTTCAGTATGCCTTTGGATATACTAAGATTTTCCAGGTGTCTGGAAAATCTAATGAGCTAAAACATAAAGAACTTATTCTGTGTCTAAACTAGTAAATTAGGTGTTGGCAATAAATGTTACCAGGTGCTAGAAGTTTATTATAGGCATGACTAAGGAGTTAAAATGGTTACTAAAATGATTTTGGCCTAAGCTACCACTTTCTCAAGCATTCCCTGGACACAGCCAAAGAGTTTGGAGGTTGCAGAAACCCTTGCCAATGGGTAGTCTGAGAAACAAATTTTAATAGTATGGATGTGGGTCATGTTGTATCAATTAGACTCTTTCTCAGAGAACAAACCTAAGCACATTCAATTCCCTGATACAAATATATTTAGAGTGCATCA
>NW_008605133.1:0-14226 GCF_000691845.1 Merops nubicus | reverse complement strand
AGGAACTTTCAACATCTCTAGCAGAAATGCCTCTACCAGTGAACGTACAAGTGCTTTGTAGAAAACACTGAAGGACTTTTCAGTGAATGAAAATTATTGAAATTGTTCTCAGCATCTTATGCAGATGCAATGGAAATATCGATAATGCAGATAATGTAGGATAAAAAATGAATTACAGGGATGTTCATATGACAATGTCAATGCAAAAAAAAACCCAAAAAAAACCCAACCAACCAACTGAACAAACAAACAAACAAACAAAACCAAAACCCAAAACACCAAACCAAACTAAAAAAAAAAACAAACAGGTGAGGGGAAGATGTTTTCTGGAAAGACGATGTTGCTGTTTCTACACTGAACTTACAACTTGTGACAGCGAATTGTCATCTCGCTTGGGTACCTAATGGACAGCTTAGTTTAGAATGTACCATCTTTGGGCACATTTTTAAAGAGTTTTCTCTAGCTGGAGTGTGTTTGTGCTATTGATCCTTTGTCTACAAAAAATCAGGAAGGAAGCAATGGAAACTGGGTTTATATCTCTACTAGCATTGACAAAACTCAAACTTTCATTTCTAGACTGCAGAGAAACAAGTCTTTCTACTGAATAGGTATAGTTTATACAGACAATTTTAAAATCCCTGTGATAAGCCCAGAAAGTGTTTAGACTCTGCAGTATCCTGTGGAGAAACACTAAGTGCTGTTAGCTGTGGCAAAATGACCTGTGTGTAAGTGCTGACTTCATATAAACAAGAAATGGCCTAAGAACCACTTGACAAAAGGAGATGGTCTGGCGGTGACTTTCCTACTAGAGCTCAGTAAGGTGTAAAATGAGACACAGGAGCAGTTCCACTGTGCACAGCAGGGCATAAAAGAACAGGACAAAGAAAACAATCTCACTCTAACAAACACTGAAATAACCTGAGCTGAGACCTGGAGCTGTCTGTGCCCTCACCATAAAAAATTTTGCAAGGTTTCAAATGCCAACAAATAAATGATTGATAAATAAGTGTGTACATTACATTGCTATGGCTACCTTTCACTATCTCTGAATGTTCTAGTAAAAGGAAAGATATATCACCTACATAACTAGTCTTGTCCCAGAATTCACCATTACTCCAGGAAAACACCATTAACTCCAGAGTTTTTTTTCAGCTGTGATATTTATAAGATAATCTGGAGGGTACAGGAAGATGTATAGATGAAAATTTTTCTTTACTGAGAAAGTACTTCTTTCTGTGATTATTTCAGTTCATAATTTATTTTAAAGTAACCAATGCCTACTGAATCATCTGCCAATGAAACAAGAGTAACTTCCAAGGAAATCAACAGTAATCAACCTGACATTACAAAGACAGAAAAGTGTGTTTGAAATTTTTTGTCTGATAGAAGAGTAGTCTAATTCTGAGACTGCTTTGTGAGCACTTTATAAAAGAAGTAACTCATAATCCAGTGATTACTTTTCCATGTGCTATTGTCAAGTTCATTATTTTATTAAAGGCTGAAGTCAGCATTGTATGTAGCCAATATTGAATACTAAGCATTATAGTTTCAGTCAGTCTGGGGACAGGAGACCAGAAGGGAGGCTGGAGTGCCCCAACTTCACACCTGAGGAGTCACATCTATGCATTTTACAAGCAAGCAAACAGCAAATCCTCTGGAAATGAGTCAGTGCAAAGGTTTAAATTTCCACATGGAAGCTACTCTATGGATGTCAGTTGAAACAATATTTGGAAACACTAATCATCAGTCATATCTAAATGTCCATAGACATAGGGACACCTTCAATATGCATAATACTCAAAACAACTTGTGCTTTCTCTCATCACCCAAAACTAGAAGTGTTCTTGCAGTAATCAGCATGGGGTCTGATCTCCTTTCCAGTGAAGACAAGACTCCCATTATCTTGAATGTTATTGAGGTCATTCCTACAGAGACTTACGACATGTTCTTCTTCTCTGTGTAGGACACAACAATCTATTAAAGCATGTCTATACGTCAGGCTTCAGTTAACCTCACCTTTTCTTTACTTAATTAGGCGTGAGTCTTGATGTACGTATTTCCTCGGTTCACTAATAGTGCTACAAATTTACTCAAAAGCAGTAGAAAGCCATCGCTTTCACCTCTGAGCTCTTGAAGTGTGATAGCAATATCAAAGGTTTACTTGAACAACTGTGCGTGTACTGCAGAATCAATATAAAGTGGTAGTTAATGGAAATAGGACTATGCAAGATAGAGTACACACATATATACAAATAAAATACAAGCAGCATCAGCTCAGAACATATTCTGGAAGACTAATGGAAATAAGCCAACCTTTATTTACTTCTTAACATATTCATCATTGTAGACTTTGTGGAAATATTCATATATCTATCCAGAAGTTCTTCAAATTAGAACATGTAGCTCATGTCCACACAATGATCTAGTTTAATCTAGTCCAGTTTTCACAGAATTATAGAATCACAGAATGGTTTGGGTTGGAAGGGTCCCTTAACAGTCATCTAGTCAAACCCCCTCCTGCAATTAACAGGGACATCTTCAACTAGATCAGAACACTGTAAGCCCCATCCAATCTCACCTTGAATGTTTCCAGGGATGGGGCATCTACCACCTCTCTGGGCAACTTGTTCCAGTGTTTTAATGTTTTCATTGTAAAAAATTCTTCCTTTAATTTAGTATAATTCTACCCTCTTTTAGTTTAAAACCATTACCCCTTGTTCTCTCACAACAGCCCCATTGTTCTTATCAGCCCCCTGTAAGAAATGAAAGGCCGCAATAAGGTCTCCCCAGAGCCTTCTCTTCTCCAGGCCAAGCAAACCTAACAGTGTCAGCCTTTTTTCATAGGAAAGATGTTCCAGCTCTCTGGTCTTTTTTCTGATCTTCCTCTGGAACTTCTCCACCAGATTCATGACCTTCCTGTGTTGAGGGCTCCAGAGCTGTACACAGTACTCCAGGTTACATCTCACCAGAGCTATGAAGAGTGGCTTGGCATCTACATAAGCAAATTCCTTTAAGAATCTGGGGTGCATCTTATCAGGTCCCATAAAGTTATGCATGTTCATATTTCTTAGGTGGTCACAAAGCTGATCTCCTCTTACAGTGGGAGGGACCTAGCCCCCTCAAGTCTCCAACAACTTGGGAGATGTGAGAAGTTGCCAGTGAAGACCGAGGCAAAAATGTGGTTGAGTACCTCAGTCTTCTCATTTGTTGTTACCAGCATGCCAGGCTTGTTTATTAGGGGCATACACTTTCTTTGATCTTCCTTCTCCAGCTGACATACCTGTAGAAGCCCTTCCTATTATTCTTTACATCCCTTGCCAAGTTCGGCTTCAGGCATGCCTTGGCTTTCTTGAACCCAACCCTACACAACCAGGCAGTGCCCTTATATTCTTCCCAGGACACCTGTCCCTGCTTCCACTGCCTGTGCATTTCCTTCTTGGTCTTTAGTTTGACCAGAAGGTCTCAGCTTAGCTATGCTGGTCTCTTGCCTTCCTTGCCTGATTTCTTACACCTGGTGATTGTGAGCTCTTGTGCTCTGTGGAAAGCATCCTTAAAGATCTGCCAGCTCTCTTCCCTCTTGTCCCTGAGGGCCATTTCCTTGGGGGTCCTATTGACTAACTCCTGGAAGTTTGCTTTGCTAAAATTCTGTATCCTGACATTACTTATTACCCTTATCCCTTCAGGACTGTGAACTGCTCCAGTGCATGATCACTGCAGCCTGGTCTGCTTCCAGTCTTGGCATCACTGAGTAGCTCACTTTCGTTGGTGACCATCACGTCCAGAATCACATCCTCTCTGGCAGTACTGCCTACTACTTGGCTTAGGAAGTTATCCTCCATGCATTCCAGGAGATTCCTAGATTGTCTACAGTTTGCTGTACTGTTTTTCCATCAGAGGTCAGGGTGGTTGAAGCTCCCCAGCAGAATGAGAGCCTGCGAGCAGAAAACCTCCTATAGCTGGAGTAAGAAGGCTTTGTCAGTAGGCTCCCTTTGATCAGGCAGCCTGTAGTAGTTAGCAACAACAGTGTTCCCTTTGTTGCCTCAGTCTGTAATTCTTACCCGTAAGCTTCGACCTGCTCGTGGCTATTCTTTGTGGACAGCTCTTCATATTCTATCAATTTTTTTGATGTAGAGGGCAATGCCTCCCTGTCTCCTTCCTCTGCTGTCCCTTCTGAACGGCCTGTAGTCATCCAAAGCTGCACTGCAGTCATGGGATTCATCCTACTATGTATCAGTAATGGTAACCAGGTGGTAGCTTTCTAGCATGGTGGCTTCCAATCCCTTCTGTTTGTTGCCCATGGTACATGCATTGGTGAATAGGCATTTCAGCTGGGTTGTTGGCCATGTCACCTTCTTAGTGGGAGTCCCCTTAGTACCTTTGGTTTATTTCACCAATGTTTACCCATCGGATCCTATTACCTCAAGAGTCCTTGTCTCCTTTCTCTAAGACATCAAGTGTGCTGCAGTATCTGCAGCACACCTCAGGCTGAGGGCCCTCACTAGCACCCCATTCCTCTAACCGTGGCATGTCATCCCATAGTTTGTCACAGGCAAACCTAGTATGATCCCTCTCCCCTTCAAGTCTAATTTAAAGCCCTGTCAGTGAGCCTTGCATGCTCCTGAGCAACTCCTGAGAGAGTGAGATGGGCAAGAAAGGAGTTTGCCTGCCTCCTTGAGTGTGACCTTGCCTCCCTTGATACCTTTCATTTAGGCTGCTGCCTTTAGCCTGACAGGAGGAAGATACAGGGTCCTGTTGATCTTGGGTATTTTCTGGTGAGTACTCCTTTTTCTGTTTAGAGGAGGGCAGAGCTTGGCTCCACGAGTCTCTCTCTTGCCCAGCCTCCCTGACACTCCTTAACCTTTCCACTTCCTCTTACAGCTCTGCCACCCATTGCCATTGAAAATGTCTGGCACTCGACGCAGTCTGAGACCTAAATAGCCACATGTTCTCATAGAAACTGTGTGGGTTGCCACATCCATTATGGTAAGTGCAGAGAACAGAGCTTTCTGCCTAGAGGATACCACTGACAAGCTCCTCCTGAGAGGGTGATGACCACCAACTGAACTCACCTCTTGAACTGTGAGAGCTTCAGCACCCTTCCTGCACGCCCTTCCGCATGAGCTGCTGTGCAAACTGCCGCACCGTGCTCTGGCTGCCACGCTGTGCTCTGGTGGCCTGCTCTCTTCTCAGCACTCCTGATGGCTTGTGCTCCTTAGGCTGCTTTTCACAGGCATGAGGGTGGCCATAGGCTCTGGAGCAGCTCCCCATTGAGACTCAATTTTAGACGTCTAAATCAGCTGCCGAAGTTAGATAGCTATCTTCAAGTCTTCTTCTGTAGTTAATGGGGAGAAAGAAAAAGTGAGTCTTCCAAAATGTAGTTCAGCCAATCTGAAGGTCTGAATTGCAAGATGAGAATGAAATACATATTTCTCTCCATCAGCTCTACAAGGTTACCTCTGTCAGCTATCAGTGGAACCTACAGATCTAACATAAATACTTGGAATGCCTCCAGTGAAGTGAGGTGAATCTGTGTCCCAAAAGTATTGATTGTGTTGTATAATTCTGATAGACAGAAATGAGACACCGGAAGGCTGTATGACTTGTTTGAGTTCACTGGCTGAATGTATGTGTGACAGAAAAATGAGAATAACATACAGCTGTCTACCTTGCCCAGTATTTAACTGTTATTTCTGTATATTCTTCCTGGGGTGACATTCATAGCTGGTGATCTGTCCCTTTTGGTTGCAGAGGGTAGATAGAGAGTATATACCACAATTAAAATCTAAAAAAAATGTTTATGTATGATTCAAGTGATGAGGCCATGTGGGTGAGATCATCATCAGTAGTTTCAGATATTTTGGAGAAGCTTTGCTTGTTTCTATTACTCCACAGCCAAGCTCCCTTCCTTGCCGTGCTCCATTGATGAAGGCTGAGCCAGAGGTCAGCAATGAGCTGCCTGCACAGCCTCGTAGCTGTTCCTTTGCGTGTCTCTGACAGTGTAAGAAAGACTGTATCAGCAGCCACGCTTTGTCCTAGTTTTTCCTGTTCAGCTTGGACCTTAGACAAAAATCCGTTTGACTTTGTTGATTTCAGAAAATGGTTAGTTGTGAGTATTTAAATATGTTTCAAAGCTCGTATTCCTTGCTTTAAGCTATCTTTAAATGCAGTAGAGTGTAAATGATTTTTACAGTGTCCTGGCTTGTCTTGTACTTGATTTTGTCATGTTGGCAGCATGGCACTCTTTCTGAAGCAAACACAAAATGAGCTGTGTCTTTTTATATATGTCTCATGTTAAAAAGCAAAGTCAGACAAAATATACCCCTTTGAATGGGCATTGACTGCTGAGCTGCTATTGAGCACAACAAATCTGCTTTGTCTGAAATTTTTTCAGGACAGTATGCTGTCAATAAGGAAGAAGAATATAAACATCTACAACTTTGCTACCAAAAGAGATTCACAAGAGATACAAATCAACATAAATTTAGTCAGACACCAGTATCTTCCAATTACAATATGACATTGAAAAAACATCAATGGCAATGCAATGTTTAAAAATGTACATGTGTCTGTGCTTAATACCAAAGAGAAGTCTGGATAGTTCAAAAGTAAATTCATACCTTTATATGTCTTTAATCAGAGACATTTGGGTGAAAAATTTTTATAGCATAAGGAAAGGTAATCTTGTCTTCTGTTTTTGTCCTACAGCTCCTAGGAGCATGGAATATGATAATCAAAGTCTATATGAATTGTCATTCCTGTACAATGGTTCAATTGTTATTTAAATGATCTTATGAGAGTTACTACGCTGCTTCTGCCTATCAAGGGCAGTGTGAGGAAGAAAGCTTTCTACCATAACTATTAATTTTGTCTGCATATAAAATTTTGATTGTAAAAGCTAAATCTGGATGGGTTATCATGCAAGAAGAATATTTTTAATTTAGGAGTGGGAAAAAAAAAATTACAAAAAAAATCAAAGATAACAAGCCTTGTGAATTCCAAACTGATAATGTTATGTTCCACAAGCCTCTTTGGCTCACCTTTTAGACAGACATTAGAAAAGCTGTTTATTAGCCTTAATTTTTAATATGTTTGATCACAAGTGTAGTAATTCTTGAATTTTCTCCTTTCTGAAGCATTATTAGAGCCCTTGGGATTTCAGAATTTTTTGCTTATCTCTGACAGCAATTCATCTACCAAATAAACTTCAAAACAAATTTACTTGTCTTTGAAGTACAAAACTGCAATGTTGAGGTCATTTGCATTTACCCATTAAACTATAGTGTTTCTTCTTCTTTTTTTTAATCAAAATGACAACCATTAATGACAAAAAATCTATTGAGTCTTTCTTTCTCTTTCTATTGTGAAACTTATAGAATGATAATAAGGAATAACCTCAAACAAGCATAGATGAAAACGAGTTCTGCCCACTACTGTATCTGAGCAGCTAAACAACTCCCAGCTGCTTTGATGGTTCTTACTTTTTAAAAAGCTTTATCTGGGCTTCCATATTCTCAACCACATTGAACACTGTGTTATTAAAAAGTAGTTAAAGTTCTCTTTTCTGAAGTGATTAATCTCACCCCAGCTAATCTCCTCATCCACACTCTGCTTCTAAGGCATAACAGAAGCTATTTTTCATTGGATTTCAGTTGATTAGATAGTCCGATTTAAGGCTAGTTAAGCTGTGTTTCAATTGTGGTGGGGAAAGATTCCCTCTGAGTGCTAAAATCCCATTGTATCTTCTGGGGGTGTGGGGCCATGGGGTTGTTTTCTTTCTCTCTCTCTCTTTTTTTTTTTTTTCTTCTTTTTTTTTTTTTTATCCATTGAGCTAAAGAAGAGACAAGTCCCAGCTGGATGTAAGAGCATATCCTTAGAAATCCTTTCCCTCGGGCTAACGCATTTACTTACTGCTTTCTTTTCTCCTTCTAGCTTCCCATGACATTCACAAATAAAGCTGTTCCACTATTTGGGGAAAAGTTCCCTCCCCTCTCCTCCCCCGTACTTTTTGCTTTGATTATAAGTTCAGAGCCAAAAATGTCAGGAACAGAAAACCCACACAAATAATTAACATTTGTCAACAAGAACCATTATGCTCCCGGGTGCAAAGCAAAATTACCTTTGCTGCTGAAGAAATCAAGTATGTCCTGAGGAAGGGTGAAATTAATGATGTTTCAAAAGTGACTGAGATACTGATTTATTTTTTTTTATTGAATAAATACATAATACCAATAAGCTAACTTTATAAATAGGTGACATGAATATCATATTAAAATATTTCCAGTTCTGAGGAAAGTTAGTGAATAATGGAGGAAATATGGAAGTATATAGTTCAGAAAATCTGAATATCTTCCATCCTACTGTGCTGATGCACGTTAACTCAAAAATGTATTGTATCACTGCTTCAAATACCAGAAGGAATGGAGAGGGCTTTGAAAGGTTAGCATGAAACTATTTTTAAATACAAAAGGAAATATGAGACGATTACCACACGATCCTTTTATATATTCAGCACAGCAGCCTTGAGCTGGTAGATACTACTTTCAAGCATGCAAATATTTCTATTGACTCCAGTGAGATTACGTCTGCGTTTAAAGATGGCCATGTGTTTCACTGCTTTACTGGATTGGGGCCATCCTTCTCACTGTTTTTCTCTGCTTTGTCCCTGTTCTTCCTCAAATAATAAAGCTCATGGCAAGAGAAAAGACCATGAGTATCTATAGGCTAATGCACCTTGCAGAAAGAGGGAGAATAGATGCAGAAAGAACAAAGGGGTAGAAGATAAATCTGATTTATTTTTTAACTAGAACTACAAAGAAAAATGAGGACATGAAAAACAATAGCTGCAATATATTTAGCTTGCAATACATGTTAAAATCTTTGTCAACATTAATTAAAATTGGCTGTGATAGAAACAGTGCCTCATTGAAAGATTGAAAGAAGATGAAAGAGCATAAATAAAGGATAATGTCAGCAATATATCCAGATGGAAAGAGGTGTGTAGCACGGTCCTGCAGGGATCTGTGTTAAGTCAGGGATTAATATCTTCTCTAACCCAGGAGGGAAGTAAATAGCATTAATTACATTCACAGATAATACTAAAGAGATGCTTGGAGGACAAGGGAGTAATACAAGGAGACTTAATAATCTTAGAACCAGTATCAGAAAATACCTGGATGTTCACACAGTGCCTAACACAGCAGGTCACTGGTCTTGACTGAAGCCCCTCAGAACATTAGGAAAAAAAAAAAAAATGGTGAAAAAGACAGAAAACAGTATCACAGGCATTCAGCTGGAACAGCAAATTGGACAGCACTAATTCTGAAAACAACCGTGGATGCAAGAGAGTCATTTAGACACGTTTTCCATACCCACGTGATATGAAGAAATAAACTAATTTTAGAGACGTGTAAAAAAGCATCACATTTTGTGGCAGGAAGATAAAATCACTTTGGTGAATGATCAAAATGTTACTATTTTTAGGAAATTATATATGATTTTGAGCAAAACATTATGAAGAAGATATTAACGGACAGGAGAGTGCTCAAAGAAAAGATACAAACATTTCAAAGTGACCAGAGTTGTAATTATGTACGGTAATTTTTCTTGAACTGTAGAATTTATGTACGGGGGTTTTTTTTTAATTGTAGAATTTATTCATAGTGATTTTACGCATTTATATAATGACTCTGTATTTATATAATCACTTTGAGGATGCTACAAATGTATGAAAACATACATTTAATATTTGATGTTTATACATTTCATTCATGTATGAAGACAAAATTCTAGATTATTTAAGTATAATTAAGTATAAATACAATTAAAACTACATTTTAGATAATATTATTTTGATTAAAGTGTTTATATTCAGACAGGAAATCTGTAAAATTATGTTTTAAAAACACCCTTGCTTTCCTACAATTTTCTTTGGATATGCAAGAAGTATTAATAAAGGTGATTAATTTAATTTATATTACACAGACAATTAAATTTTAAAATAAAATTATATTTTACATGTTATATATTGCCAGAGGCGCATATTTTACTGTATGTCAGATTTATTACCTGTTTCTTGTGATGATTGAAAAAGGAGTTATATTTATTATGACTATTTTCTCAGTATTTAAAAAGATCTAGAAAGACCAGTTTTGATTGCTTCATCATATAGATTCATAGGGTCAGTATAAAAAAATTATAAAAGTCAAGACAGGTTAGAAGTCTGAAGCGAAAAAAAACAAAACAAAACAAAACAAACCAAAACAAAACAAAACAACCAACCAAACAAAAAAACCCAAACAAATAAAAAACCAAACAAAACAACAACAACAACAAACAAACAAACAAAACAAAAAAAAAAAACAAAAAAAAAAACAAAACCCAAATTCCCAGTAGTTCAATAGGTGACTTTGTTAAATAGGATTCAGCTGAGCATTTTGTTTTCTTGAAACATGCAAACCAAAAACGAATAACTTGCTGTGAGTATCCCCATATGGCAAATCACAATTGCCACAGAGATAGGCAGCATGATCCAATAGTTTTTTTTCCATGTCTAATTTGTAAGACTGATGTTATTATCAATATACCCTGAGCAAGTGGGGTTAGGGGATGTTTGAACCATATGTGATCTATCACCTCCACTCCCCTGTAGACTGGTGAAGTGCTTCGCTGAACCAGGTCTTAATGCTTGCAACCTTGTTAACCTGGAGGGTAAGAGCCCTGGGAGGATAAAGATCACTTCTGAACCCAGCCAACAGCTGAATTTTTAATAAAGTGACTGCCAGAGAGAGGGATTTGAAATTCTGGATTTGTTTCATTTAACAGCTCTGTCAGTATGACACCTTCTTTCCTTTTTTTATATAGGAAAGCAAAACATAGTGACGAAGGAGTAAGTTCTGTCTGAAGTTCAGCTTTTTCTTAGGCATGTGAGAATGAAGGTTTATCTTTATTAAAGATTATAATTCAGAATTTCTTTATTAGGATTAGATTGAAAAAACATACAGTTTCTTTATTTTGCTTTATATTAGAAGAAATCCTTGAATAAAAGTTTTATGTTTGATGGATAGATTGAGCCTTGCTATTCTAAATATACAACCAAAAAAAGATCAAAATAAAAATACAAGTAAACTGGCAACATACTGGATTCATCATAAAAGACAATACTTATGACACCTCTCTGACTCTTACAATATCTATGGTTGTGTTTATGGGAGCTTAGCCACTTGTGGGAGCACAATGATAATAAAACTACTTAGCACTTTTATGGACACAAAGATCAGATAAGTTGCCCAAGACAGAAGTAATGGTAGAGTAAGTGTGGACTTTCTCAGCCAAGTAAGAATTCTGTCCTTTTGTTATATTTGCTTGCAATACCTTTACCATTGTTCCTAAAACCAGATGAGTATTTTAAGAACAAAACTGAAGTCAAGGTTGTTCTTATGTGTTCTGCATTAGGGAAAGACTTCTGAGTCCAAATAATCACATTTCTCTAGATCTAATTTCAGTATTTGGGGTATAATTAAACAGAATCCCTTTAAGTGATATTCAGAGTGGCTGGCAGCTTCAGCCCCCATATGGAGCATTGCCAGTCAAATGCAGCAATATTTCATCAAAATGTGCTGTCATTTATGTTATGCAAAACACAGAACTAGCTTGTCTCTGTAGAAGCGTAATTTCCGATA
Organism: Merops nubicus; assembly: GCF_000691845.1. NCBI lineage: Eukaryota > Metazoa > Chordata > Aves > Coraciiformes > Meropidae > Merops > Merops nubicus. Next base: position 2,548 of record NW_008605133.1, on the reverse strand, counting down.
TGAGTTACAAATGCAACAGCATAGCTATTTCTATTAGATTAAGCATCTATGGAAGATCGAGGTCACAGAAGGTGATTTTTAATTCAGGTTATTATGCTATCAGTTATTAAGGAGGAAAGAAGCTTTACTGTGTGTTTTAAATCACCTCAGGCTTTGCGATATACATTATTCTCACATTTTCTTTAAAACTGTAGCTCACTGTTTCTATGCACAGGTCATCAACTGCCATTTCCAGGCTGATACCAAATAAGACACAGAGAGAGATAGCAACATACCATACAGTTTGCAGTAGAATTACCTACTTGTCATACTAGCTTTGTTTTCACATTAAGGAAACAATTTGGGGAGGGTAGAACAGAGCTTCAAAGAGTTGTTAGAAACCCAAGTAAAGCTATTTGTACTGGGTTGTCTGACAACTGTGCTTTGCAAATTCTTCTGTAGATGGTTGGCCCGTTTCCCCATCACTGATAAAGATCAAGCCTTTGCTTGTCTCTATAGATTGTTTGTTTTCAGATGTCTTCTTTCAATAGCACTAAAATAAATTGCAAGTATGACATTTATATCTCTCTACTGATTTAATCTCCCTGTTTGTCTCTTTGAATAGAACAGGTAAGGGGGAAGGTGCACTCAAATTAATGTGTTTTTTAGTGCTTCTTTTTATAATGTTTATTTGGCCATAAATTTTTATGATGATTACAATGTATTTTCTACCTTTTGGCCTAATTTTTGTAGTGAATTTACTGCTCATGAAAATTCCCGAGTTAATCACTTAGAGACTGAATTACACTAATTCACTCCCAGGCTCCAGCAAGTTGTATAGAACAAAATATTCAAGTCATTAACAATCCCTTGTCCCCTTTTAGATCCCCTTTAATTAAGTGATTCCTCTCAAAAGATAATACAGATTGAGGTTATCCAGTGTTTCAGCAGCAGTTGTAACTGGGGAAACCATCCACAGTGGGAGCTGTCTGAAAGGGTTGAGGCTGGCTGGGAACCAGTGAAGAGGGGGATACATGCTAAAGTCCTGTCACCAAAAATTATTTTACAGTCAGCTCTGGACTGTTCTGTATCTATTGATAAAATGTATCTATTGATAGACACATCTATCAATTTCCTCCGCAGAAATGAGTGGATAAGAGGTAGAGTAAAAGGAGAAAGAGAGAGTTAAATGAACTGACTAAACAGTAGATTTCTAGGACGCTTAAGAAGGCCTCACACTGAGAGCTGACTGAGCATTAAGATCTATTGTGATATATTAAACATGTTTCCCACAGGCTTTCCTCTCAGTGGTGCTGTAGTTGTGTGTGGTGGTTAATGACATAAAGTAGATGGTCCCCTCTGCCTGGGGAGATTGTGTTTGTCTGGTGCTGCACCAGCCCCTGAATATGCATCAAGACTCTTCTAGCAGAAGGAGGGATTGTGAAGGTGCAGGGATGGGTATGAGCCTTGCCCCAGTACACATGCCCCAGCTGTTTGGCACCTCTGTGGTCCATAACATAGACAAATCGTTTGAACTGGCTTTTTGCAGCTGTACAATTTTGTTATCCTTTCCTTTCTGTAAGGATGAGATGAGAAGATGTAGAAGAAATTCAAGTCCTATTTTCCCTCAGTGTTTGCATGTACTTTAACTGGAAGAAAAAAACAAAACAAAACAAAACAAAACAAACAAACAAACAAACAAACAAAAAAGGTATTATCTGATACTAGAAAGTGTCTTGTAGTGATATTTATTCACAGTAGTGTATTAAGATTACAGGGTGAATTCTGTTTATCAGACATAGAAAAACACTGAAGAGTTCCCTATTGTAACAGTAGAAATTGTTGTGTTTTTAATGGAGAACTGTTAATATATAATAAATCAAGGTCCATAGTGACTTATACATCCAAAGTATGTTGGTTGGTTTGTTTTTTTAATGACAGTATCTTTCATCAAATTTGTTGTTAATGAGAGAAATCCCTCAAAAGTTTAATGTTGAATACTACATTAAAGTGTGCTTCCATACACCAAAACATTAATATTGTATACACTGTATTTTACAATTTCATGATAGTTATAACAAGCTCATATTTTTACGTTAGATTTTAGTTTTTAATATACTTAACCCCATTTTAAATATAGATGTCAAAATGTGATTAAGAGAGGCATTTTTTTCCCAAACATTTTCATGCTGAGCACAGCAGTTAAAGTAATTGCTTCTCTCTCTCTGAGAAGAATCATGTGGGTTCTTAAATTCTAAAGTAATAGACACCTTCTCTAGACTGAAATAATATGTCTTTCCTCAGGAGGGAAAATTGCTGTGCCATGGAGAAGGTTAATCTCCTCCAAAAGCTGTTCCAGTTTGGAATTCTGACAGTTATCATGGATGAAATTTGCCTTGAGAATAAATATAGGACAGGGAGCAGAGGACAGTATGGAAGATAATGCCCTCTATCTTTTAGCAATTGCCCTAGCAGTAATTATGCTGTGGTTTGTAGCTTTCCTAGTTAGGTAACATTGAGTATGGAAAGACTCAAACACATTGTATCACATGAGACTGTTTTTTTTTTT
>NW_008605132.1:0-25476 GCF_000691845.1 Merops nubicus | reverse complement strand
ATTTTCCTTTCATCTGCTTTTGGAGGTTAAAGATTTCCATATACACTCAAATATCTGACTTTTTGTATGAGCCATAAAAAGTGGACCAAGTGCTGAAATTTGGTATGAGACTTGATTGAGTTTTGATCAACCATCTTGCCATGAGGCCCTTTTCTGGGGGAATGATTTTAAATATACATAAACTGCTTGATCTTGGTGCAGACTGGGATTTTGTAGCTGTATGGGATCATTTGTATGGGATTCTTGTGACTGTTGGGGGAGGTTATTCTTGTTCAGTGAGTAAGTTTTCAGTCCTAGAGTTCTGCATGTTATTCTGCCAGCTTTGATCAGATATTTCTTCCCTTTTGTCTTATCAGTATGAAAAGGCATAGTCACATTGCAGTGGGATTTCACACAAGCTTCATTTACAAGAAAAGGGAAAATACGTTTAAGTTTCATTTCCTTTCTGTTACCTGACACTTCTTTCTGAATTATGCCATCAGGTTTATTTTATGTATTTTCACTTTCATGTCTTTTAAAGCCTTTATTATTTAGCCTTTACTTTTTGTATTATTGTGATATTTATAACTAAGCAAAACTGAAATAAGCTGTTAACTTACACTAGGGATCAATACAAATGGTGAGATGTAGAAGACAGCCAACATATAATACTTAGTCCAAATATCTAAGCTATCCTTAATAGCAAAGATACTTGAGTGTTTGATCCTGTAGTATTACGATTGGTCTAGGAGAGTAATTATCCTCCAAGGGGAATAGAAAATGCAAAGGACTTAAAAGTCCAGGTGGAACTGTAGATGCAAGAAAAGGCTATTAGTAGAAGGAATATTTAAAGCAGGTAGTGCAAGTGGAGACAACAGACTCATACAAGAGGACTGATATTTAGTCAAATATATGTCTTGTAGTCTAGACAGTTTGAGTAAAGAGAGGTAAATCTCCTAATTTTGCTTTCACATACATCTGGAAAGTAAAGATTTCCATGTACACTCAAATGTCTTCCATAGTCTGTTACAAATAGGTATTCACTGATGAATTTGTGTGTGCGTATCTGGTTTTAATAGTTTCTGTAGAGATGGGAAGGATTCTTTCATTAGATAGATGCACAAATATTTTTTGAGTGACCAACCTGGTTGGCCTTAGCTGTGCCATCAGTGAGAAAAGCCTGATAAATAAATCATGAATAGAGAGAAAATCGGTACGAATGTTTTCAGTGCCATTCAGTGTAGTGCAGTTCAAGCAGTGCTGTTGATTACTTGGTCACTGACCTTCTGTGGCCTGCATAAGCATTTCATTTTCATTTCACTTCTCCAGGCCTCAGTTTCACCAACCGTAAAATGTTTCTGTAAAGGATTTTGGGGTTCTCTATACAAATGACCACAGTGAGTGTAGGTACTGTGAGTGAGTTGCTTGCTACTTAGTATTGATTTAGGCTTAGCAGAGCACCTTCCAAGGTGAGAGGTTTCCCTTAAGAGGAGAATGGGGGCTTTGGGAATGCAAGAGCAACTTCATTGAAAAAGGAACTCCGAACTACGCTCGCAGAAGCCCCTAGAACAGTACTGAGGCTTTTTCAACACACTGTACAGCTTTGCTATGACTCAAGTGGGCTGAAATCCCAAGCCAGGGTTAAGTGTAACATATGACAAATGTAACTCCCACACAGTCATGAGGACAGTCTTCCTGTTTACTCTGTGCAGTTATCACACTTTTTCTGCTCAGAGGGATGTGTTGTCTTAACACAGATAATTAAGGAAAACAACGGCAGTGAACCAAAATGTTATTGATGTAGGAAGTTCCAGACTGACATCCTTGGAGACTGATCAAAACTTCATAGCACTGCATCTCCTAGTGAAGAATGGAATATGGGTGGTGCTAGAATAAGTGCCTGTGCTGCAGTGTGAAGGATTGACATTTACATCCAAGTGTAGGTGTCTCCTGGGACCATCAGCTTGCTCCAGGTGGTGTGGTGCACCTGCAAGTGACAAGATAACCTTCTTTATCTCTGCAGTATGAAGCTACTGCATGAGTGTAGAAATGGAATTGTTTCATCTGGCTTGGAGTGGGCAGCATGCAAGCAGTAAGCAAGCTGCATGGCAAAGGTGGATGGCAAACGAAGAGAATCCCAAATACAGCATTAGTGTTGGCTCATAATTTCTAAACCAGGCTCATAATAGTTTGGTTTTATTGGTGTTGCTTTTTTTTTATTGTTTGTTTGTTTTCAAAATCATTTTAAGGGGTATATGTATTGGGAGTGTAGATATGACTCTTTTTTTTTAGTTACATTTGCTTTTTGGGCATTTTATTATCAAGCTACAATGGCAATCAAAGAGACTGTACAGAAGGAACCTATTTCTTAGAAATGGAGGTACACTGGTGTTTTTCTTTGAGGGGGTGTAACGATGTGTTAAAGATTCTTCTAGGCCATTGAAAGACAATGTATTTGCTAAATGTGTTCATCCTGGTGACAACTCCTCAGCTACCTGCCCACACTATGATAACTTGTGTGTCATATTTTGAGTACTCATGATGTCATAGACACAAATAAGGCAGATTTTGATGGAAGCTGAAGAAGCCTGATTTCCACTGGTGTGTTGTCATTAGGTAGGATTGGGTAGCAGGCTGAACTCACAGAAGGCTATGGCAAAGGAGTAAGGTTGCTGTGAATTCAAAGTTGAGTCAGTGACTTCCCAAAAGACTATGAATGAAAAAAGGGCTGTGAAGTAGATGAGAGGACCTGGAGTTTTGAGTGTACCAGAAGGATTCCTCTACCTATAGTGCAAGATGGACCCACTGTGACTTCAATTTGATGGAAACTAGGCTGCTAGATGCGTCTTGCTCCTTCATTGAGGCATATCCATTTCAGTCTACAGGGTCAGCAAAACAGGTGATGTTGTAGTGAAAATACTGACTTCTTGTACTGAGCTGTACATCTGCAGTATTGAAAAGCTGAGTGTTGCTGCTTGGTTTTGGCCAGCACACCCATGTGGAGAATCCTTGGCTTTCCCACACAGCTCCTATTGGAGCCAATTCTTCAACCCCATTTCAAGTGGGGGAATGCATCAGAGATGTGCAGTGTAGTTTAGCATCCATACTCAATGAAATGTGTAACCTGTCTTTTGGGCAAGTGCTCCTCTGTAGTGCTCTGTTGTTACAGATCTGATGATGCTAACAGTTATGACTTGTTTTACAGCTGGGGTAAGTGAAGTACAAGGAGAGGATCTGGCTCAGGGGCAAAGCTGGGGCTAGAATCCAGATGTCCTGCATGGCTTAAGAGTTTGTCCTGCCAAAGCTTAGGTGAGCTGTGTAGTGTGTGCATGTGTGTCTCATGGCAGAGAGCTTGTTCACGTGATTGCAAAGTGGTAATGCCCTTGTCCAGGAGCAGAGTGCTTTGCCATCAGAACTGGAAAAGTCAGTGGCTGACAGAGTTTCCATATTGCTGAACTCCCCAACTTCAAGAGTTAAAACTGTCCGTGTCTAGTTTCATGGGACAGCTGACCACTAAAAGATGATGCTGACTCTGAATAGCACAGCACCTTTAACTTGAGGTCTCGTTTCAGAATGGACAAAGCAACTGAACTTACATGGCAGCTGGAGGATTCACCTGGCAAAGTGGAACAGCAAGAGCAAAGCCCTAATGATGGAAACAAAGCAGAAGTGCCAGGGCTGGCTGCACAGAGCAAGGACAAGCCACTCCAGACCCATACCTTCCAGTGGGAGACTCTAGGCAAACAGTTTGTAGAGTATGAGCAGCTGGCTCCATTTCTTGTCCCAGAGGAGCAACAGAGAAGGCTGATGGACTTTCTTCCCCTCTTCTTAAAGGTTTGTTCTCCTTCTTGCCTTTGGTGCAGATGCCAAGGATGTAAATTTGAATTTCTATTGCTCTATCCATTCTGTGGTTACCCTAACTGCTTTTGGAGTTAATTAGAGCATGATCCTTTTGTCTAGGTGATAATTATTTTTATTCCATTAGGAGCCTGGAGAAACAGTTTCTTGGCCTCCTTTCATCTAAATAATATGCTATGTTAGCATGAGAAAAATCTGTAGGGGAGCACTACTTTATTTTCATAAATGGTTAATTCTATTCTTGGAGCCAAGGAATATGTTGTTCAGATAGGCATGCTTCAGAATGAGTACCCTGTGAACAGGTCACTTCATGTCTACCTCATCTACTTTGTTCCTCAGTGGGGGGGCTGTGTGGAGTTACAAATACCTTGGCTATTTGTAAGTGTTGAATCTGTATTTTCATACTCTCTTACTATGTAAGTATTTCAGAAAGAAAATAAAAGCTTCTTTTTGGTGAAACAATATTTTAATGGTGGCATATTTCAGCTATCTGTACTTGTGATTTTTCAGTGTTCTTCAAGTTTCCTACCTAGCTGAGTTGGTTTTCTAAGAAGTCAGTGAGTAGGTGAGAAATAAAAGTTAATGACATCATCATTCTGTTTATATGGAAGCATTGTGGGACACAAAAAGTGATACTCTGTAGTGAGAGGGATATTTGAACTGCGTGTGAAGGGAAATCACTGTCCTCAGGGCTAGGAAATGTTTGATGTCCCTGACATTAAAGCAGGAATAACTTCCAGACAGTCATAAACATTTCACTCAGCTGGATGGAACGTGAACCTGTGAAGCTTGTAAGTCCTGGTGCAGGGCAGGAGTCTGAAATCACTGTAGATGCTGGTGTCAGTTAACAGCACTGAAATGGATCATTCATTGGTGTCAGTGTGATGCAAATAACTGAATTTGGGGTAGGATATATTGCTTATGATGAAGAGTTTCCTGTATCTCAGTACAAGCTTGCCCTGTTCCAAGGCAGGGCAGACCAAACGACTCAAAGGGTCTGAAAAAGCAGTGAGTGTCTATCCTGGAGTCTCAGGAGACACCTTCTCATTTAATCTAAATGGCCTTCCAGACATTTTATGATTACACCACTTTCTCTCAACTTCTGGATTTCTTTGCACAGAATGGTGTCCCTCCTGAACCAAAGACTATAAGTGAGCAGAAGAGCTGTTGTTCTGTGTATGTTCTCACTATTTGTGCTGGGTCAGTATTAACTTTCTTGGGAGCTCACCACTGCTTTATCAGGTCACAAAAATTCTGGCTTTGTAAAGGGGCGGTGTTCCTTCTGCAGCCTTCAAAGAAAGCTCTTCAGTATCAGATCAGGATTGACAATCTGACAGTTTTCCGTAGAGGAGCACCTTCTTATTCCATTGATCTGCTTTTTAAATGGCATGCTGTAAACCACACTTTTTTGTTGTTGTTCTGGTGGCATGGCAACAAGATACATCTTTTTTCCTTGGAGCACAAGCCACCTATTCTGCTTTTCCTACAGATGTTTTCAGACCTCCTGTCTTCCTTTCTTTCAAAGCACCATAGAAAACATACATCCTTAATGCTTTAAGGGTATAAGTTCATCCCAACAAGGATAGGTTTTGCTCTGGAACATAGTCTCTCCAAATGGTTCCTCCCTCTCTTGTAGGCAATGTATTGCAAGCTTTTTGTGAAATTTGTCTGCTGAGGTTTTCCTTCCTCAAATTTATGATTAAATTTTAAATTCCCAGACCTCAAGATCTCTGAGGGCTACTGTGGCTTTAGTTTTTGAATACCATATAGTGCATGTGAAGTAATCGAGTCTTGGTGAGTTGTAATCATACAGAGCAACTTGAGATTTGCTGATCATTAACTGATAAGTATCAGTAGCAGGAATGCCTTCCATGCGAAAGTCATTTTTTGAACTGAAACTCTTAAAGAACTGAGGAAGTTGTTACTGAACAAAGGTGATGAAAGCTATAAAATCTAGGAGTCTTAGGAATTAAAAATTGGACAGCAAAGCAGGAAATTGCTTATTTGAGAAATAAACTTTAGTACCAGGGAGACAAAGGACAACAATTTCCCAGGAGGCAAGCTGAGTGTTGCTAAGGGACTGGCAATGTTGTACATACACATACCCATCTTGTGTTTCCCTTTCTGTAGGGCTGAACTTCATGTATTTTAGGGTTGTAGAAAGTGATTTTCTGAATTGCAGTAATGCTCGCAAAGAGAGGATTTTAAATTCCTAAAGAATGTTTTGGCTATGGAATATATTCAGAATGGAGATGTGATTATTCTCATTGGCTTAATACTTGATATTGTGCCCTAAGAGAGAGATTCTTCCCCTTCCCTTTCCTTAGATATATCAGTGGAGCTTTGTAGTGCTTTGTAGGCATTTAGTCTCGGACGTGTGGCTGGAGCATTTTGGCCTTGCATCATTGATTTAGAAGTACGTTGTGGAGGATCTGGCCCTTTAGTTTTGTGTCATCGTGTCCTTCCCCACATGAGTTTTGCTTCCTTCATGTACCAGCTTTGTATGTTGTGTCAAGCCCCTGAATTGGCTTGGGGAGATGCATCTCAGTTTGAGTAGTACATGTTATGAATTTCTTAAAGAAACTACCATGCTTCCTCCTGTTTAACAGGGGACTTTGCATAAGTTCTCCTCCTCCCTGGAGAATTTTCATCTTTTGCTTTTCCTTTCCTTGTTCGATCATGCAAATGCCAGTGCATCTGTCATCTGCTCTCAGAGTTCTTTAGCTCTTAATCAGTTGGTTGGAGAGAGAGGGGCCACTACCCAGGAGCCACCTGGGGCATGGGGGCTAATTACTCACGGATACTTCTTAATGCAGAACGAAGAGGTGTAGGAGGAAAATGCGTATTTTCCATCTGCTTGTGATTCAGGCCTGGGCTGGGAGTCGGTTTGATGTACTCTCTGTACCTTTCCTCTTGGTGCCTCAGAAAGTATCAGAATGTTCTATTACATGGCTGGCTTTGGAGGTAGCATTTCTCCATGAAGCATGGAATAGGAAGGACAGATGGCAACAGCAGACACAGGGAATTTGTGGCAGAATCTTAATCATGTAGAAACAGACATAAGAGGAAGAAAGAAAATGAGATTATGTTGATACCATATTACTTGAATTTCCCCTGAAGGCAGACATCCTGAAATGGAGTCAGGTTGATATTCTTCCAGATACAGATCTTTATAGGCTTAAAGATGAACATGGAACTGATTAGGTCTGTTCTTAGGGGAGAAAGTATTCTTAGAGGTTCGTATCTGACCCATAGACCCTATAAAATCAAATCAGAATATTAGTGGCCTGGTCTGTAATGAGGTGGATGACCTAAATATTTGCACAGTGATGGCATTGCTATGAACCTTTGATTACTGCTCTCTGCTGCATATTGTCTGAACTTCTAAAATTTATCCTGCTCTTTCTGTTGGGAGAAGCCTATAACAAGTGCTTTCTGAAGTGTTCAGAGGATGTTTCTCTTTGAGGTGGAAGGGCAGAGTCTATAACTGCTTTCTGCAAAACGGTATAGGTTAATGACAAATGTATTTTCTTAAGAGACTGTGGTTTTCTTGTCGTTGTGCTTGTTTATCTTGCTTCTGTATTTTACAGAATTTCCCTCACTTCTGCATCAGAAGTGGAGGAATTAGTGGATCTTGCTTCTGCAACTAAAAGTTTCTGAAAAGCATTTATGGTCAATAATTTCAAAAAAATAGCTTGTTTTTTAATATTGTTGATTGATTGAAAATGAATTGATAGGCACACTGTGCAATTGCACTCTTTGGCACCCCAGAAAAAAAAGTTTGGTGTGGTTCCAGAAGTCAAAGCAGTAAAATTAATTAAGAGGTAGGCACTTAACTGAATACTGATAGACAACAGACACTTCATGGGGAAAGAAATAGTTCGTCCACACGCTGCCATCAGCAAAGAAAGAACAAGTAATTGAAAGCAACGGTAGGGAGGGAAGTAGCGTTTTTTAGAGGATCTTCTTTCACAAAGAGTTGTTGTGATTTCTTGGTAGACAGTATTATGGAGTGTCTGCTCTTAATCATTTTAGGAGAACAGACGTCTTACTATTTTTTTTTTTTTTTTTTTTAACCTTCCTCTCATCATCTGGCTTTAAGGCTTGATTTTTCTGGGCTTTTTGAAGGAGGAGAAATTTTGTAAAGAAAAATTTCAAGGTTGCCATGGACAAACGTGTCTCAGCTTGGTATTTAATAGTGAATGCTACACTATTGCTAATACATTGATATGTGTAGTGTTAGATATTCTATACAAAAATAATGGTACTTGATTCTCAGAGGCCATTTGGGTGTGATAGTATTAGTCTACGGGAATGCTTTTTGTTGCTTTTGAAATTTTTCTCCCCAAAGTCAAGGTTCAGAAACATTTGAGAGGGGATCTGTTTGATCAGGAAACCATTAAGTCTTCGCATCAGTTTTGCATTGAATTTCTTGTCCATTCTTGAACAAACAATTTATAAATGTGCTTATGAATCATTTATAAACATGTTGATAAATCTGTTTTCTTTGGCTACCTATGCATTTAGGACTATACATTCCGATTTAGGGGTGCTTATTATAGTATAGGAAATGTTCAGAAATTCTGATCTGGTAAAGATTTGCTGTCATCATCCCAGGATTTTAAAAGTCCATCATTCCTATATTAGCACCAGCCTGTACTCAAGATGTAAACTGGTCTGCTATGTTGTAAATTCCTAGCCAGGCAGGGTCGTCACTCCAGGCTTGGCAGCCTACGTCTTAACCTTGTAGGCAGATGGGTTAGATAACTCATATTGCTGCTGGGCTAGAACATTGCTGGGTTTTCAGCTCCTTTCTCCATGTTTTCTTTTATTTCCTTAGTTGGCAACACAGATTATTTCTGTACAGCAAGAAATAGCGATTTTATGAGCCTTACTTTCCTTCCAAAATAGGTTAGAACTGAAAGACAGAAACTTTATGAATGTATTAAAATCAACAACTAAACCCACACCAAACAAAAACACCACCCCAAAACCCCAAGTATTTTGCTTGTTTGTTTGTTCTGTAATTTCTATATGTTTGTTGACCTGAAAGAAATGGTTCACTTTCAGCTGAATCTTGGCCAACTGTTACCTGGGAGAAGTAATCCTGTGTCAACATGGTTTCCTTTTGACAGACCTGTTGAAAATGCTCCATGTTAGTGGTTCCAGTCCCATTTCAATCTCTGAGTAGCTGAAACTTTGCAATGTCTTGCTGAACAGAGAAAAATACAATTTTTATTTTAAAATTTTATTTGGAGAGAACTTGGGTTTTGTTTATGACTAACATTAGTTTTTGGAAGATCAGGTTTTGTAAAAGGATATACATTTACTGAAAAATTCTTGGACAAATATGGCTGTAACCTCTTCAGGGTACAGGGTGTTTATGTTGTATTTTGAAAACTATTCTTTTTGATACAAATCATTAGTGACACAGGGTCTATAACAACAATTTACATGGTTTTAATCGTATTCAATGGAGAAAAGAATGTAAATGCTCTCTAGTAGGTGCGTTATGTGATTCAAAAGGTTGAATTCTGTATATATAGTGTCAGGCTTCTGCCTGTCTGGCAAATACTGTGTAATGGACTGCCCTGTCTGGGGAGGGAATTTTGTAGTCGTATGTCAGCTTTATGGTTTTTTTATTTATATTTAGTAGTACTTCTCAATCTACCAAAGACATGCTGTATCAGAAAGACTTAACATTTACACTTGCATTTCAGGCCTGGGAACAGTCCGATGGAGTAATCGTATTCCCCAACATTCAGCTGTTAGCCAGTGAGGTTTCCAAGCTTCTGACAAAAGAAATTAAGAGGAGCCTCAATGGCAAACCTGCAGGTAATGATCCCAAACCATATTCGCTGGATCCATTTATTCTGGGAATGTGAGGTCATTCAGCAGTCCTCTGCTTGCCATGAGGGAAATAGAGGGAACAGGAAAATGCTAAGCATCGCAAGCCAGATCTTAGTAGGTGTGAGCTAGCACTGGTTTTGGATGATTGCACTAAAGATCTGGCTTTACATGACATGCTGACCTAGATTTTGGAATTTTGCATCTGGAAATGTGTGCTACTGTAAGCATGCAGTAAAAGACTAATATACACACTATTCTGAGGAGCTTTCTTTACCATGAAAAATACTGCTAGCCACGCATACATTTCCTGGTGGCTGTTGTATATTCTTTACACTGCTCAGCCAGCAGACTCAATGAACTAAGCTGGTATGTAGTTTACATGAACTGACCCAAGCCTGATGCTGGATCAAAATCCTTTTATGTCCTTCTATTCACTTCAGTGGGCTCCTGCTACTATAATTTTGTTAAATTTGTGAGATCTGTTAAGAAAGGATCAATATGCAACATTTTCATCTTTTATTAATTAATTAAAGTTTAATATTTTTGTGGTAAAAGAGGAAGCTCGTCTGGCTCTGGAGCAATTGCTACAGCAGAAGGGGGAAGCAAAAGATGGCCATTTGCTCCTGAAATCGGTGTATTTGCTCTCACAGACTGACTTGGTAAGAGAAATGACTGGAAAGTGATGGGAATTTTTTTGTTTTGTCTTGAGCTTTTTCCTTTTTATTTCAAAGAAGCTGAGTAGCCACCCCAATAGTGGAACACCAAAGTCTCATAATGTCTGCATTATCCCTAATGCTTTGTGCTTCAGCAGACCTAGGGTATGCAGTCAGGTAGAGGACACACCACCAGGAGGGAAGTAAGCACTCTGTGCTTCCAAATACACTCTTTGTTTTGTTCATCAGACAGCTGTTTTTTCTAGTGTTTCTCTGGTTTATCTTCCCCTCCCCCCATTGTGTATCACTGCTCTTCAACCTTTCTTTGTCACTCCAGCTTACATATCAAAAAGATGGCTAGTAAGGATCTTTCTGCCAGGTAATGCAGTAGTTGGATTTCCCCTCTTGACAGCCTCTCACTGAAGTATTTCAAAGCATTTCACAAACTCCACTTGTACAACCATCCTGAATGCAAACTGGCATCAGCAGTACAGCTTGCTGATGGATATCAGGGATATGTTTATCCTTGACATTGATCTGAGCAGTGTGTTTCATCTTTGTTGGGATACATGGAAATAAAATCTTACTGCCAGCTTCTAGTGGACATGAACTGTGTCATAAGGAGCTCTATAAAATTATATATACTTAGACACAGCATGAAATTCTAGATGAGGTTTGTGTTTTTCATGTATTTAAGATATTGCAATTTTTTTTTGTGGCGCACACAAAATTCCACATCACAAACCTCACTCTGGTTTTATTTGCTGATGATTTTTATTTTGACTGTCATGTGCTGGGCAGGCACATTATCAATTCTCTGTAAGTTGTACACAGCTGTAGTGAAGATGGGAAGAAATGACGTGTTGAGAAACACTGTGGAGAAACAGTGTCTCTTGCATTTATAAAAGCCATAACTGGAAGTGTATGTGCAGTCATTCAATTTTTTTGCAAAGGCATCATAGCGAAGTTGCTGCAATGCTGGATCCAGGAGGGAATGAAAATTCATGCTTTTAACATACCAGGTCTCTACAAGTGTAGGATGTTCTGTGAACTAATGATGAAGGGACTGCTCCTGGACTTACTGCTATTGTAGCTACTAGTTAGTTTGTGGGTTGTGCTACACTGACTGTGGGTGTGCTTATGCAGGACCTAGTATATATGGACATATATAGGACACATCTCTGCCAAAGCTCTAGTCCAGCTGGAGCAGGAAGTCCTGGGAACAGCTATGGCAATGCATGGTCAGTGCATTTACTTCTGCCAAGTGGATTTTTGTACAGCCATGCTGTATAATGGCCAGGCTTCTGTGCCCTAAAACACCTGTAAGGATCAAGACTGTTCAAGCAGCTCTTTCGTCTGCCATGACTACACTCAGTGAGTAAAAACACAAGGAAAGTGTGGTCAGTTTCTGGAGGGGCTGATTTTTATTTTCCTTACTCAGAGAACAATGTGGAACATCATTGGATCTGGCCTTCCAGCTGCCCTGATGCAGTGCCTGTACCTTTTCTTTACTTTTCCTCTGAAGAACACCAGTGATGATGATGGAGAGACAAGTGAGGATGATGCCCAAACTCAGGAAATGCTTGTTAAGGTGAGATATGCCTATGGTAGTTCATTTGCACTTAGTACTGAGAAGATCACTCAGGTTTTTAGCTGGTGATTGATTCAAACTGCCAAAAAAATGAGTAAATTTGGACTGAGAACCACTGAACAAGCATCAGGAATAGTACAGAAACAGAGATGATGCCACTATGTCTCATTTTTTTGTTAAACAAAGATGACTTTGTAATTGGGAAGAGATCCATTGAGAATATCCTAGTGGTGGTTTTGTTTGTTCATTTCACTGCATCTTTTCTCCTCACATTACTATCAAACTATAATCTATCCCACCCCTCCCACCCCTCCAATGGATTTTTCTTAATCTCCCAGATATTTGTGGAGGTGTTTACTGTAGCTGACGTTTGTTTGCTTTTCAGATAATGCTTAACATGTACAGAGAGGAACAAGGTGTAGAGGAACTTCTGGCAGCTGATAAGCTTCAGTCATTAATTATAGCAACCGCTTCCCTCTGGGACCAGTGTAGCCACTCATGGAAAGCACCTACAGGCCGTGTGCTGAAAACAATTTCAAAGGCTCAGACCAAAAACAGCATTGTGTACCTACAAGGTTGGATTTAGTAATTTGGCTTCTCCTTTCCTCCTAGCTCCAATGAGAATGAATTCTTAAGAAGAGTCTCCCTGAGATAGATTTTTATGTCTACATCATCTGGTAGTAAGTCAACAGCAAAACATGAGCTCTTGACTTTCTAGACAGGAGCTTTATTTAGTACTGATAGAAATCTGGAAACTGAAGGTTTTTTCTACACAAAAAATAAAATTACAGGCAAGAGCAAATCTAACCTGATCACACTAATATAGGCAAGGACAAAATTTATTATGTGGGCTTTTTTAGTTGTTGTTTGGGTTTTTTTTGAATAATTTATGTGACTCAATGTGTGCACCTAAGGCTCATGCACACCCTGTATACAAGGTTGAGGGCACACCACAGGAGCAGTATCTTTTTGGACAACAACATGATTGGTAGAGTTACATCCTCATTTCATCCTAGGCTTTATCAAAGTAAGCAATTCTTTTGTTATTAAGAAGTGCAAAGGCCATGAATGTCAATTTCTTAGAAGTATTCCTGTCTATAGATATTTTTATTTTTTAAAATAACTATTTGGCTTCCTCGGTGAGATTGAAAGGCTGAAGAGTAATAGTTCTAACTGAGGAATAGTAGTTCTAAGAGTATTTAACTGTTTAGATGTTTTGAAGTTGTCCTGGAAGGACTGGTCATCAGATAAGACAAGAAACTTAGGCTTCATTGATGACTATACCCCATGACATGCCCCACTGGGAAAAGAGTGAACATGTGAATTCTGCACAGAATATGTATTTGGCTTAATAAGAGACAAATATATCAGCCTGAGCTTACCTTGTACTTATCCAACTGGAATCACTGTATACAAGTTTTGTTGGGAGGATTGGAAATTTATACTCCTGAGACTGAATCAGCTTCTAGGGGTTTAGCAGAAATGCAAGCAAACTTTAAAACCAGAAATGTTCTTCATGTAGCCTCTGAAATGAGTGTGATGTTCACATATCCTCTTGTTTTTATTTTCTAGAGGAAAGAGTTAGCTGACTCCTATTTTACTGGGAAATAATTTTTCAAACCTGTCCCATTTTTGTAAGTAACTTTGAACTTGCTTGACTATCAGCTCTTAAATACCTGCTATTTTTCTTTTTTTTTTTTTTTCCTCCAGCTGTGGACTGCATTAAAATAGCTATTCAGAATCTCTTTAAACTCACTGATACCCTACCTGCTTGTGATGTGTGTGAAGCTGCTAGTATTGTCTTGTGCTTTGTGAAGGATTCCTATCCCATATCAACAGCTTTATTAACAGAGTTTGAAAATAATGATGGCTACCAAATCCTGCTAAAAATTTTACTCAGGTAAGTTGAGAGTTCTGTATTGTCTTCTAAAGGATGGTAAAACTTTATTTTCAGAACTTGTGGTGGTCACTTAAAATATGAATCATGTAGGTAATTGTGTGCGGATGCAAAGCCAGTAATAGACCCAAATACTGGGTCTTTCATTGGTGTTTTTGGAAAGGAAGCTGTACATAAGTTCTACTGAAATCATGATGGAAAGTAAAGGTAGGGGAATTTAGTCTGGAAGTGGGATAGGGACTTGCTGAACACAAGACAAAGATTTTTCATCAATAACTATTAGAGGGCATATAGGTCAGACATCTGTGTCAGTTAAGGTACTCTTAACTTCCAGGAATGCAGCCATCTAGGGAGGAAAACCTAAACTCCTTCCTGTGCAGAAAACAAACAAACAAAAAATTACTCAAACCTATATCTGAAATGGTTGTGTTCTTCAGAACTGAGAGGAGTAGGAACATGTTAGGAGAAATCCCCACTAGTTATTCCAATCAAAAGTGCAAAGTAGAATCTTACTCTCCATGTCTCCTTGTGTTTAACCACACTCTGAGTTTACTGTATCAAAACAGTACATTATATTACTTCCCCAGAAGCACTTTGGAGCTTTGTTCTGATTTTCTTCAATATTATAGAGAGCTTTCCAGATCTTCTCAATCTATTGTTTCCATTCTGGCTTTTCCTTTACTTGTACTTTTGCAACACTTGAAAGACCTTTTGTCCCTGATCAGTATACTAGACTGAAGGGGCTATTTTGTAATTTTCATCTACAGGGTTTTAGTCTGAATCATGAATCTAAAGATATCTACAGATGAGTATGATTTCTGATGATTTTTGGATGGCACAAAATTATTAATCCACAATTGGAAAAAGTTTGTCATTTTCTGGTAGTGTTTTCTTTAGTTACTATTGATCGTCTAGTTCCTTTATAAACAAGCTGTGTTGAGGTGTATATTTCTGATTAAATTCTATCCATAGGCTGTAGTTTAGGAGCAGGGCCACCCCCAGAACTGTAACAGATGCTCTCTATTAATTCCCTCACCCCACCACCAATGATAATAAAATAGACTATGTATAAATATAGACAAAATCAGTACCAAACCCAACTCCCCCCGATGGCAATATGTCATTGTCACCCCCAGCTGGGGAGCAGTCCGCGAGAAGAGGGTCTCAGGCTGGACTCAGCCACAGACGGTGACTGGGTACAGGAGCTGGATTCTGTAACTCAGTTCAGGAACACAGGGCTCAGGATCAAAGGCAGGATGGATGAAGTTTTCCTAGGATGCCAGCTGCTGCAGCAGAAGCAGAGAGGAAGAAGGTGGAAGGGAGACAGAAGGGCTGATGGAAGTTCTTGCCCCTTCCCATCCTTCAACTTTTACTGGCTATGCCGGCTGTGGGATGGAATACCTCACTGGTGACTCTTGGGGTCAGTTATTCTCTCCGCTCCTCCCCTTCCCGTGTGAGGTCTGAGCTCAGCAGCAGCCTTGGTCTGCAAACCAGTCCCTGGCAGTAGCCGCAGGTGTGGGGTACTCTCTGCCCCTTCCCGTGTGAGGTCCAAGCTCAGCAGCAGCCTTGGTCTGCACACCAATCCCTGGCAGTAACACTAAACACAGAGTCTTATCCCTACTAAAACCAGACCATTTGTGCTGCCAACTTCAGACAAGGCAATTAATTAGAAGAGCTTTAGCTAAAAAGTAAAATCACTGAACAGAATCATCCCTGTTCTACCCCAAGCCAGGACACCATATAAGGGCAGAAACACACAATCTTTACCAATAAGGACTATGACTGCTCCCCTCTTTTAAACTGGTGTAACCAGGCTGGAGAAACAGAAAAAGCATATAGATACTCAAGGCTTCAGTTAGTCTCTCTTCATGGCATACACTGGTAGAAGTGGATAGACAGAATGCTTCTTGTTTTGTGTGGACAGGTCTCCTTTTCTCTGATGTCCATAATTTCTTTTTCAGGTAAAAATTATCTTGCTGATTGCATTCTTTCCCACCAAAATGGATACTAGCATTTGGCTTGTCTTTTCCCCCCCTTGTTTAGATTAAACCAGAACACATTTATTTCGGTTTCTTCTGAGTTTTTCCTGATTTCTAGTATCAGAATATTGATCTGCTGCTAACCCCTGCCTAGATGCTGCAGTTTTCCAGTTTTCCTTAAGAACTTTTTTTACTTTTTTTTTTTTTTTTTTTTGCATAACTGCAGTACATTCCAACTTCTATCTTCCTTCTCTGCAGAAGACTCTTACAGTGTTACTTCAGTTTTCTTCTTCAGTTTGGAAGTTTTATTCTGGTTCACAATGTTCCATCATGATGTGGACTTTCAGTTTGTAAGATGGTTCAACAAGTCACAGAACTAAGACAAAAAGACAATAAAACAAATAAAACAGACTGGGATGAGGAATGTGGAATGAGGAGTGAAATGGGTAGCTCCTGTGTGCTGGTGATATATCCAATATACTTGGTGATATATCCAAAATGTTTGTATTATTAAGACATGACCGTCCCAAGTTTTTTTCCTAGATGTGAGGGGTTGCAGCCAAATGAAGGAGACCCATATCTGGATGAGATCCTGGACATGCTGACTTGCCTTACAACCTGTGGAAAAACTGAACTGAAAGTTTCTGGCAATATTGTACACCCACAATTACCACACTTTGTTTTTGAACAGACACGGTCTTCTGGTACAGTATATACATATATCACTATGTAGGTGGGTCATAGAAAAAATTAAGCTCTACTCATTGCATGTCTTAAGATAGAAGGAGGAGTATGAGATGGCATCTTCTGATCTATGTGCTTGATGCTGCAGGAGTCTGAATACTACCTACACCAAGCTGAACTGCCCAAGTCAGCTGTAGGGTCTGATGCAAGGTTAAGAATATCCTCCAAATACATCTCTCATGTCTGTGACTCCTATTTCCACTCTCAGACATCACTTATGGTTATAGATATAGTGCTTGCAGTTTTAAATAACTTTGAAGTAAAAATGATCTCAACTGGTTTTATCTCACAGGAATGACAGTGAAAAACCTCCAGGCTTTTCAAGTGTTGCAGTCTGTTTTCCAGAAAAGTAAAGACGAGTACCTGTGCGGAAGAATCTTGGCAGCAATTGCTACCATATGGGCCTGGGACACAGTGAACTTCTTTCTTCTGGAATGGACACTACAACCTATCAACCAGTTTACTGACATAATCCATTTCAAACCACACCCAGTCCAAGTCCAGTTCTTCAAACTCGTGGAATCCATAGTGCTGGACTTGTCATATATCCCCCATGAAATTTTGAAGAAGGTTCAATATTTAATAAAAGAAAACATAGTGCCATTCTGCACCTTAGCAGCTCTCCAGTGCCTTCTCAGCATGACCAAGAAGGACCTGTTATTCAGCGACATATTCCGTGACTCTGGGCTCTTAGGCCTACTGCTGGCAGTTCTGAGGAAGCAAGCCAAGATCCTGAGGAAGTCAGGTACAACTTAATGTCATTCACAGTCACGGCTGAATTAGGCAGATCAATAGGAATGAGTGAATCTCTGTGGCCAACTTATAAATTTTATAAACTGAGTAGTTAGATTCTGTCTGTAAGCCAACTAGCCGAAGTTTATGACCTACTAAGCTGGGTCCTCTCTGAAATCCTAGCTTGTTACCATTCTGTTCATTAACCTAAATAGTTCTGGCTATTCTTCACTTGTGCATGATGAATTATTCTGGAGGGTACCATTCAGCCTACACTAATAAACAAGGTCACAATTTGAGGTTCTCTAGGATATCAGCTTGAGAGTAGAGGAAAAAAGAATTTTCCACTGTGCTTAATTCTTCTGAAAAAAAACACTTAATCCTGAGGACTGTTGATGGAGAGAAGTTTCTTAAATTTTGGCCATGTATTACCTGCAATTACTACCACCCGTTGTCATCTGATGTAGTTATCTCCTGTTATAGAAACAGAAAGGTAGTACTCCTGATGTGGTAACTGTGGGGTGCAACTGACTTCGAGGACAGACTCACATATTTTAAGAGTTTATAATATAAAAATTTATAATTAATGCATTTTTCTTCTTTAAAATAATTTTATAACATTTTCTGTGTTGTATAAATTGGGAGATGCCTTTAAATTTCAGTGCAATTGTTGTTTAGTAATGGATTAGGGTACAAGTACAAGGTATAACTTCTGCTACAGGAAGCAAAACTGAATTATTTAAACACATTTATTCCAAGCAAAAGAAGGAACAGGAATTGCAACAGAAGTTTCAGAGTGCAGACATCTATTACCTGCAGGGATACTTACATTTCCTCTCTATCAGAGAACTAGACTTCTATACAGGAGTATTTATCTAAAATTTATCTACATTTAGGTGTAAAAATAATCTACCTTACGCTGTCTTATCCTGTAAATGTTTGCCTCTGAATATGCAGGGGGTTTCTGCTTGTCCCTTTTAGTTTAGGTATTTAAGTACTCCTTATTGGTATAATATTTTACCATTTCATAGCCCATATTCTGTAATGTGTGTGTATTTCTACCAGGCTTCACTAAACAGGTAACACTACATCACCTGGGAAGTGGAAACACTTCTTCTATTACGAGTATCCACATTGTGCCTGTAGGTATGCAGAAAATCTAGGCTGCAGAGCAGAGAATCAGACCAAAACCCAGACTAGACTCTGAAGACTAGACAATGTTCTATCAGTATTTTGTTGCTCATTTTAGGGTTCAAGTAGCCTGCAAGTGATATTCAAGAGACAACTAGAATTTTCTGGAGAACTGCTTTTCTTTTTTGCTTTGATGTATTTTGACTACCATGTCTTGTATAAATTGTGTTGTGGCTTTTAATATACTGACAGCTGGAACCCATCTGCCTGGTCTGGAACAAGGCACTGAGAAGGAATTAAATGCTGTGATGCTGAAGATGGTGGCTGCCCTTACAATGAAGTCTGTGAGGAACACTGGTAAGAAATGGCATATGACTGCATTACCTTTCTGATACTTGGTGGTAAGTGGCCACGGTGCCTCTTAAGTAGCACCAACATATTTTCTGACTTTTGTGCTTCAGTAGAGAAGTGGAAGGCAAAAGCTAGAAGTGTAGGGATAACAGTTACCAGGAAGAAGTGTGGCAAAGATATTGTCATCCTGCATAATGAGTCTCATCTCAGTAGTCACCCTGCTTCCCTCATCCACGTGAGAAGTGTACAAACTTACCTTGTGGAAAGAAAGACTCTGTATGTGAGTTTTATGTATAGTTCATTCATCCATCCAGATTTACTTCGATGGTATCTATTATCTGAAATCTTGATGGGATCAGATGCACGCCGAGTAACACTCATACATTTAATATTGACATGCCTGAGATGTGGTTCTGTAAGGAATCTTATGCAACATAATAATACTGAAGTGAATGGTGCTGAATACTGATATACACTCAATTCATTCTTGAACCCTAGAATGAAGGTGTTTGCAGCATCTTACAAAGTGCAAATACATTGTCACAAACTATGGAAGAGTCCCCTTCGTGGGCCTATGTCACCCTCATGAAGTTCAACAAGGCCAAGTGCAAGGTTCTGCATCTGGGTTGGGGCAATCCCAAGCACAAATACAGGCTGGGCACAGTATGGATTGAGAACAGTCCTGAAGAGAAAGACATGGGGATGCTGTTGATGAAAAGCTCAGCATGAGTCAACAATGTGTGAGCACAGCCTAGAAATCCAACCATATCTTTGGCTGCATCAAAAGACGTACAGCTAGCAGGTTGAAGGAGGTGATTGTCCTCTGCTCCACTCTCATGAGACCTCATCGAGAGTACTGCATCCAGCTCTGGAGCCCCCAGCACAGAAGGGGATATGGATCTCCTGGGGTAGATCAAGAGGAGTGCCATGATGATGGCAAGATGATCAGAGGGCTGGAACACCTCTTTTATGAGGACAGGCTGAGAGAGCTGGAGTTGCTCAGACTGGAGAAGAGAAGGCTGTGGGAAGACCTTATTGCAGCCTTCCAGTATCTGAAAAAGGCCTACAAGAAATCTGGGGAGGTGCTCTTTACAAGGGCTTATAGTGATAGGACAAGCGGTAGTATATTCAAACTGGAAGAGGGTAGATTTAGGTTAGAAATTAGAAATAAGCTCCTCACTCTGAGGGTGGTGAGACACTGGCACGTGTTGCCCCGAGAAGCTGTGGATACTCCATCATTGGAGGTGTTCAAGACCAGGTTGAACGGGGCCTTGTGCAACCTTGTCTAGTGGGAGGTGTCCCTGCCTATGGTGTGGAGGCTGGAAATAGATGATCTTTAAGGTCCTTTTCAAACCAAACCATTCTGTGATTCTATAAATTAAAGAGATGTTTAAACTGAGTACTAATAAGGTGTCTTTTCATTTGTTGTGCTATTGGGAAGCTGTCATTTCTGATGATTAGAAACCATGGTCATCCACACATTTTATCCCTAGCTATTCTTGTGCCATTCAGTTTGTGTTATCTTTAGCTTAACCAGATCATCTTCTCGCTTCTTCTGCTGTACCTGTAGAAATGTGTCAATTCACGCTGAAAAAATCTGCCTAGGTAACCTACAAGGATGGCTTAAGTAATAAATGCTACTGTATTTGTCCCCAGTTGTTCTGAAGGACTATGGAATGGTGCCATATATCAAGATATTTTTGGATGATGAGTGCTACAGGAGTGCTACCCTCAGCATCTTGGAGCAGCTATCAGTCATAAACTGTGAAGAATATATGAGTATTATTATTGGGGCTCTCTGTTCTTCTACTCAAGGGGAACTACATCTGAAACTAGATTTGCTTAAGGTAATTAATGTGGCTTCATACTTGGTGGTTGTTTTCTTGGAAACTGCTTGGTTTATGGCAAATTGTTCTTAATCTCACCCCTAGCACTGTGGTTTGTAGTTGGTTTTTTTTTTTGTTTTGTTTTGTTTTGTGTTTTGTTTTGTTTTGTTTTTCCAAGAAGGTAAATGCAGAAGAAGGTAGTGAAGTGGGCCACTCTTTGATTCTGGTAAACTGGGCATTTTGATTTTCGGTGCTGTGTATGATGAACACTTTCACTTGATATCAGATGGTGAAGTATTTAAAGACTTAAATAGTAACATAAGGCAGAGAAAGGGAAGTGACAAAGGGCACAATTGTATGAGCAGTTCTGTGTAACGTTATAGAGAAAGGAGAAACAAATGTGAATGAAAGTGGAGGATATGTGGAGGGAGGTTGTGAGAATGGGTAAAGGAGTAAGATTGTAAGAAGAAGGGCAGGCATTAGATGGTAAGCTCGATTCTGGTAAGTTTCCAAGGCTGAAACTTTGCCACCAATCTTGTCATCTTTCACCTATACCAGTGTAATGGAAAAAGAGATGGGAGATGATGGAAAGGAGAAGTCCTATGAATGTTCAGAGGAAGAAATGAGAATGGTTTGTAGCTCTATTGTGTTTATAGGGGATCTGATCCATGAGCAATGAAGCAGAAGAAAGAATGAGTGTACTTTATTTTGGTTTAAATCATAGGGATCAAACTGAAAATCAGCAGTGTTGAAAGCACTGGTTTGAAGTTTCATTCTGCCTTCTCTACCAAGTGTGAACTGAATTCACCTTTCAGCACAATTTAGCAGCTGCTTTCATGATAAAGAACCATATTACTTTAAAAACCAAAAAATGTGACAAAAGTTATAGCTTTGATTTGAAACGGTAAACTTTAACAGCATTTGTGAGAAAGCTGAGTATGATGTCCAAACTAATATGAAAATAAATGCAGCTTCAGTGTCTAATTTTGACAAATGATAACTGTATTAAAGCATAATGTAAGCAAATGAATTTATTATCTACATCCATTGGGACCGTGATTGTGTTACACACAAATTCAGATTGATTTGTTAATATATATTTTTCTGTTAAAGCCTGAGCCCAAATGCAATTAGCACTGCTGTATTCCAGTGTGGCGTGTGGACAATTATGAGGAATAACAAATAATGGAATGTGAAATAAATTCTGTTAACGTTAACTGAATTAGGATGTTTCCAGCAGACATCAGTTTTATAGATTCAAGGAGTAGGAATACTAACTCATAGGCGATTAAATTCTAACTGAGTTAGAGCTGGAGGAAATGCGGTTACTGTTGACCTTCTCTGAAACGTGTTAGAGCCATCCTGATAACTTCAACTCTGACTTATTAAATTTACTCCCCATTCAGAAGTCTCTGCCTGGTTTGATACATTATCATACAAAATTGAATGACAGTAATAGAGTTCCCCTTCCCCCTCCAGTTATGGGAACCCTTTCTCACAGTCCTAGATCCTGTTACAGGGAGATATATTTATGTTGGAAACTGTTCCTCTTCAGCAAGTTATGAAGAGAACCTCATTCACTGGAAATCTGTTGGGAAACTTTATATGTAAAATTAGTATTTTCCAATGTGAAAAGATACAGCCTCAAATTTGAAAGGTCCCTGGTGCCTGAAAGGGAATTATATTTACAAAATTAATTGTGCTACATCCCCAAAACCTGAGATGGATTACATTCAAATATAATAAGCATTTCACAGAATCGCAGAACGTTAGAGGTTGGAAAGGACCTCGAAAGATCATCTAGTCCAACCACCCTGCTAGAGCAGGATCACCTAGCTCAGGTCACACAGGAATGTGTTCAGGTGGGTTTTGAATGTCTTCAGAGAAGGAGACTACACATCCCCTCTGGGCAGCTTGGTCCAGTGCTCACTGTGAAAACGTTTTCCCTTATGTTTACCCGAAACCTCCTATGATCCAGCTTATATCCTTTGCTCCTTGTCCTATCACTGGATGTCACTGAGAAGAGCCTGGCTCCATTCTCCCAACACTTGCCCTTTACATATTTATAGATATAATGAGGAAACACTGATGAGGTCACCCCTCAGTCTCCTTTTCTCCAGGCTAAAGAGACCCAGCTCCCTCAGCCTTTCCTCATAAGGGAGATGCTCTACTCCCTTAATCATCTCAGTGGCTCTGTGCTGGACTCTCTCCAACAGCTCCCTGACTTTCTTGAACTGGGATGCCCAGAACTGGATACAGTACTCCAGGTAGGGCCTCACCAGTGCAGAGTAGAGGGGAAGGAGATCCTCCCTTGATCAGCTGGCCATGCTCATCTTAATCTATCCCAGGATGCCATTGGCCTTCTTGGCTGCGAGGGTGCATTGTTGACTCATGGTCATCATCTTGTCCACCGTGACTCCTAGATCTTTTTCCCCAGAGCTGTCCTCTAACAGATTATCCCCCAACCTGTACTGATCCATGGGGTTAGTCTTCCCCAAATGCAGGACTTTACACTTGCCCTTATTGAACTTCATTAAATTTCTCCCTGCCCAGCTCTCCAGCCTGTCCAGGTCCCTCTGGATAGCTGCATAGCCCTTTGGTGTGTCAGACACTCCTCCCAGTTTGGTATCATCAGCAAACTTGCTGAGGGTACACTCCAGCCCTTCAACCAGGTCATTGATGAATATATTGAACAGCACTGTACTCAGAACTGACCCCTGGGACACCACTAGCCACAGGCCTTCAACTAGACTCTGCTTCACTGGCCACCATTTCCTTGAAAGCTCTTCTTTTCTGACTGATTTTACTTCCACCACCATACTTTTAATAAATTTTCTAGATTTGTTTAAAAATGGCAAGCCCAAAGCATTCAAAATTTACAAGTGGTATACGTTGTTTTTTATGCATGTATAATATTGTGGAGTGACATTCACTTATCTGGTTTAAGCCTGTTGAAGTTAAAGAAAATATAATGACTTTGTTGTCTTGGGATCTGACTCTTTACAGCTTTTTTTCCTCCAAAGTGTTGTGCAAACTTTAAAAATATCTCTGCTGAGAAAGGGAATTATTATTACCTTTCTTAGTAAGGAGAGCCTGCTTCTTACAGTATTCTTTGGACCATTCTGTGGAAAGAATCTACTTCTTCTGGAAAGAGTCTACTCAGGCATATGAGCAAAAGTCTAGTGTAGCTCCTCATGTGTATTCAGGGCTATAGGGAGACTTCTCTATAGAGAGCTGTGCCACCTTCTCAGTTTCTATCTGAGGTTATTTACAATTGAATCTCTGCTTTCATTTATTTAAGGCAAAGTCAGATTTCTTGAGCGAGTCTGAGAAGACTGATAAAAGAATAGCTGAAGGTCTGAAACTACCAAGAGCCTACTGACTAGGACAAGTAGTGCAGGAAATTTTATTTGCTTTTTCCTGAGAGCACTATTCCCTACCTGTCAGGCTGGCTCCATAGGTTGCTCCTGAGGGTACATTCAACTCTTGGTTGTTTGACCTATGTGGTATATGGAGAAATGAGGAGAAGAATTGTGCAGTGGTGACCTTTACTTTGACCAACTTTATTTTAATTCAAAGAATAAAATTTAAATGAAAGCATTTTGGTACAAACTTGGAATTTTAAAATATTCTGAAGCTTCTTTGTCCCTTGGTTTAAGTGCTTCTTTTGTCTCCTTTCTTCTCAACATAGTCACTCCTGAGAATACTGGACAGTCCCAAGAGCCATTCAGCTTTCAGAACCTGCAGTGGATTCAATGGACTCCTGTCCCTTCTCTCAGACATGGAAGGTGCATTGCAAGACCCTCCATCTGGGCTGTGGACAGCAGTTGGACAGAATTGCATATTGGAGCTTGTTTTCTACACGCTTCAGGGGATAACAGCAGCCCTGCACCTGGATCCTGTCAACAGCAACTTCTTCCAGAGGAATGGTCTATTTGAGAAGATGGCAGAGGATCTCGGGTCACTTGGGTGCTTTTGGACACAAGGAGAATGGCAAATCCCACTGAGGATCGAGAAGACAAGGACATTTGCGGAATTCTTGGATGCAGCTTTCTGCTCTTCAGAACCTTTCCCAATGTGGCTAAAGAACTGCATATGGATTCTGAATTTTCTTGATCATATGGTCAAAGGAACCCTCCATCTGGAGAGCTACTTCAAGGAGAGAAAGACAGAGATGGGAGAGGCATCAAGAGATTATCAGGAGGAACCTCAAGCTCAAGAAGGGCATCCTGTTTCTTTCAAAAGGCCAGGCAACAAATTACCTGCCTCTGCCTATAGGCTATGGGGAAACCCTGAAGAGAAGTAAGTCTTTATTTACTACAGGAAATAGAATGGTAAGACTCATATCTGCATTTGATATGTCAATAAGCTGAGGTAAGGTGTGACATAATCTGCCTAGAACAAAAAAAAATGTGCCATAGTCCCAACTTCCAGGCTTTCAGACGAAATAAATCACTTCTTTTTGAAAGGTAAATGATGATTAATATTGCAGCATAAGTGTTCAGTGGAGCAGTGGGACACATAACCCCTAGAGTTGCAGAGTTTATGCTGAAGGTTCTGACACATGCAATGTGGGAGCTGGAATGGACTCTAAGTAAATGGCTGATGGGACTTGAAGTTTGCATTTAGTCCCTGCTTGAATCTGCCCTGACCAATACTGACATTTTCAATTATGTAGAAAGCTGTTTCCAGTCATCTGATACATGGAAAATAAAAAGTATTTGAAGGAATTTTAAATGCTTCTCTATGCATGTGTGTCCAGGCACATGTGTACAGACACATACTTTTACTCCTTTACTCATATAGGTGAAACAGAAACAATTGGAAAAAGAATAGTAATTCTGTCTGCCATATAATGAAGGATTATATAAATACATATATATAT